>NW_026871229.1:0-300000 GCF_028564815.1 Eubalaena glacialis | reverse complement strand
TGGAGACATGGGAGCCTTGCTACGCTGATGGGCAGGATGTAAATTGCCAACAGGCACTCTGGAGAAGAGTACGGTGTGTCCTGAAACAAGTAATAAACACAGCGTAGAGAGCATAGGGCACTTCCACTCATGGGCGTATAAATTGGGAAAACTAAAAATCAACAAGACACAGGCACCCTAAAGTTTACGGCTGCTCTGTTTCCAAGAACCTCTGCTTCGGTACACCTTCAATATCCCAGGAAAGAGAAAAATGGATAAAGAAATGGTGGTACTTGGCACAATGGAATATCACTCAGCCATGAAATCAATGTCATAAGGCTTGTTAGCAGCATGATGAGTGGATTTAGGTACGATGATTCTAAGTGATATAAGTCACACAGAAAAAGGCCCTTATCCTAAGATATCGCTTATAGAGGGAATGTCAAAATCGCTACACTTGAACTGAATTACAAAACAGAACAGAGTCACACCTTTAGAAGACACACTATGGCTGCTTAACGGGAAAGGTGAGGTGGGGTGATGCATAAAACAAGGGTTTAAAATTAGCTCAGAGACCGCTCCATAAGGCAAATATGTAATAGACAAGGCCTACTCCCTGCTCAGTGAACTGGATTCAACACACCCTAGTCACCACACAAGAATATATCTGATTAGTAAGAATCTGAAAACCTATGTATCGATATCTCTCTGCAAGTGAATCAAGAGGGTGTAAAGCGGCATCAACACAGCAGGGAAAAGCAGCCAAGCCCGATTCTAAACATAAATTACTTTAAAAAACCCACAAAACAAAGACAGTGAAAGAGAGAGAAATTCTTACAAAATCCGTTCAGGGTCTCTGATGCAACCTGGATTGACCATATCTAGACCCACAGCTGGATGAGACATAAGGCTGGACACTCTTGGGGCTGAGAGGATTGGTGAGGTTGGGTGAGCAAACCCAGATACTTTAAAGTAACACTGCTGGGAACACACCCCATGGGTCTCAAATCTCCAGGTACAAGGGCATCTTCCTACATCAAAACATGCATGGGAAACCCAGAAGATGGTATGCCATGAGATCGGGAAAGGTTTCTAAAACGCACCTCATTTCTCCTCTCCTTGTGCTCGGGTTCGCCATTCCAGCCGCTTGATTAACCATCTCCCTACTTGGAGAATCAGCACCTTTAACCTCCTGTTTCGTCCAGGTTGCAATTTGTCCTGAAGATAAACGGGAAGACGGGGAACCAACGAGAGACTAGCCCTAGGTGTTGGGACAGGCACAGGTCACTCCATTTTCCCATCAGGAAGAAGAATGAACCACAGGCTCAGCCTGCCCCCCAGAACCAAAATAGGGCCTGAAGCAATCCTGCGCTTTTGCGGCCAGCTCCCAAAAAAGCGAGGAGACAAATGGAGCTCAGGGGCACTGCAATTCACAAACGTGCAGAGTTATAAATGAGAACTCTCGTCCACAAATATATTGAGGGAAGGCAACGAAGAGGATTTGAAAGCAAGGCAGATTTGCAGGAAACAGATTTCAGGAGGTAGATTCGATTCGCCTTTAAAGCACATGAAAAGCGGCAAAACGTTGATAATGATGCCCTTGGCCAAAAAGGGCGTATGCGTTTTTTCCTGAATATATTCAGGAAAAAACGCATACGCCCTTTTTGGCCAACCATGCAAGCCGGAAGGGCAAATCAGCGCTACAAAGAAGTCTCGCTTGCTCTCGGTCAAAAGGGCCATGCTGAACAAAGTGTAAAATCCAGAAAAGCAGGACAGGCCATGGAGACATGGGAGCCTAGCTACGCTGATGGGCGGGATGTAAATTGCCAACAGGCACTCTGGAGAAGAGTACGGTGTGTTCTGAAACAAGTAATAAACACAGCGTAGAGAGCATAGGGCACTTCCACTCATGGGCGTATAAATTGGGAAAACTAAAAATCAACAAGACACAGGCACCCTAAAGTTTACGGCTGCTCTGTTTCCAAGAACCTCTACTTCGGTACACCTTCAGTATCCCAGGAAAGAGAAAAATGGATAAAGAAATGGTGGTACTTGGCACAATGGAATATCACTCAGCCATGAAATCAATGTCATAAGGCTAGTTAGCAGCATGATGTGTGGATTTAGATACGATGATTCTAATTGAAATAAGTCACACAGAAAAAGACACTTATCCTAAGATATCGCTTATAGAAGGAATGTGAAAATCGCTACACTTGAACTGAATTACAAAACAGAACAGAGTCACACCTTTAGAAGACACACTATGGCTGCTTAACGGGAAAGGTGAGGTGGGGTGATGCATAAAACAAGGGTTTGAAATTAGCTCAGAGACCGCTCCATAAGTCAAATATGTAATAGACAAGGCCTACTCCCTGCTCAGTGAACTGGACTCAACACACCCTAGTCACCACACAAGAATATATCTGACTAGTAAGAATCTGAAAACCTATGTATCGATATCTCTCTGCAAGTGAATCAAGAGGGTGTAAAGCGGCATCAACACAGCAGGGAAAAGCAGCCAAGCCCGATACTAAACATAAATTACTTTAAAAAACCCACAAAACAAAGACAGTGAAAGAGAGAGAAATTCTTACAAAATCCGTTCAGGGTCTATGATGCAACCTGCATTGACCATATCTAGACCCACAGCTGGATGAGACATAAGGCTGGACACTCTTGGGGCTCAGAGGATTGGTGAGGTTGGGTGAGCAAACCCAGATACTTTAAAGTAACACTGCGGGGAACACACCCCATGGGTCTCAAATCTCCAGGTACAAGGGCATCTTCCTACATCAAAACATGCATGGGAAACCCAGAAGATGGTATGCCATGAGATCGGGAAAGGTTTCTAAAACGCACCTCATTTCTCCTCTCCTTGTGCTCGGGTTCGCCATTCCAGCCGCTTGACTAACCATCTCCCTACTTGGAGAATCAGCACCTTTAACCTCCTGATTGTACAGGTTGCAATTTGTCCTGAGGATGAATGGGAAGACGCAGAACCAACGAGAGATGAGCCCTAGGTGTTGGGACAGGCATAGGTCACTCCATTTTCCCATCAGGAAGAAGAATGAACCACAGGCTCAGCCTGCCCCCCAGAACCAAAATAGGGCCTGAAGCAATCCTGCGCTTTTGCGGCCAGCTCCCAAAAAAGCGAGGAGACAAATGGAGCTCAGGGGCACTGCAATTCACAAACGTGCAGAGTTATAAATGAGAACTCTCGTCCACAAATATATTGACGGAAGGCAACGAAGAGGATTTGAAAGCAAGGCAGATTTGCAGGAAACAGATTTCAGGAGGTAGATTCGACTCGCCTTTAAAGCACATGAAAAGCGGCAAAACGTTGACAATGATGCCCTTGGCCAAAAAGGGCGTATGCGTTTTTCCTGAATATATTCAGGAAAAAACGCATACGCCCTTTTTGGCCAACCAAGCAAGCCGGAAGGGCAAATCAGCGCTACAAAGAAGTCTCGCTTGCCCTCGGTCAAAAGGGCCATGCTGAACAAAGTGTAAAAACCAGAAAAGCAGGAAAGGCCACGGAGACATGGGAGCCTTGCTACGCTGATGGGCGGGATGTAAATTGCCAACAGGCACTCTGGAGAAGAGTACGGTGTGTCCTGAAACAAGTAATAAACACAGCGTAGAGAGCATAGGGCACTTCCACTCATGGGCGTATAAATTGGGAAAACTAAAAATCAACAAGACACAGGCACCCTAAAGTTTACGGCTGCTCTGTTTCCAAGAACCTCCACTTCGGTACACCTTCAGTATCCCAGGAAAGAGAAAAATGGATAAAGAAATGGTGGTACTTGGCACAATGGAATATCACTCAGCCATGAAATCAATGTCATAAGGCTTGTTAGCAGCATGATGAGTGGATTTAGGTACGATGATTCTAAGTGATATAAGTCACACAGAAAAAGGCCCTTCTCCTAAGATATCGCTTATAGAGGGAATGTCAAAATCGCTACACTTGAACTGAATTACAAAACAGAACAGAGTCACACCTTTAGAAGACACACTATGGCTGCTTAACGGGAAAGGTGAGGTGGGGTGATGCATAAAACAAGGGTTTAAAATTAGCTCAGAGACCGCTCCATAAGGCAAATATGTAATAGACAAGGCCTACTCCCTGCTCAGTGAACTGGATTCAACACACCCTAGTCACCACACAAGAATATATCTGATTAGTAAGAATCTGAAAACCTATGTATCGATATCTCTCTGCAAGTGAATCAGGAGGGTGTAAAGCGGCATCAACACAGCAGGGAAAAGCAGCCAAGCCCGATTCTAAACATAAATTACTTTAAAAAACCCACAAAACAAAGACAGTGAAAGAGAGAGAAATTCTTACAAAATCCGTTCAGGGTCTCTGATGCAACCTGGATTGACCATATCTAGACCCACAGCTGGATGAGACATAAGGCTGGACACTCTTGGGGCTGAGAGGATTGGTGAGGTTGGGTGAGCAAACCCAGATACTTTAAAGTAACACTGCTGGGAACACACCCCATGGGTCTCAAATCTCCAGGTACAAGGGCATCTTCCTACATCAAAACATGCATGGGAAACCCAGAAGATGGTATGCCATGAGATCGGGAAAGGTTTCTAAAACGCACCTCATTTCTCCTCTCCTTGTGCTCGGGTTCGCCATTCCAGCCGCTTGATTAACCATCTCCCTACTTGGAGAATCAGCACCTTTAACCTCCTGTTTCGTCCAGGTTGCAATTTGTCCTGAAGATAAACGGGAAGACGGGGAACCAACGAGAGACTAGCCCTAGGTGTTGGGACAGGCACAGGTCACTCCATTTTCCCATCAGGAAGAAGAATGAACCACAGGCTCAGCCTGCCCCCCAGAACCAAAATAGGGCCTGAAGCAATCCTGCGCTTTTGCGGCCAGCTCCCAAAAAAGCGAGGAGACAAATGGAGCTCAGGGGCACTGCAATTCACAAACGTGCAGAGTTATAAATGAGAACTCTCGTCCACAAATATATTGACGGAAGGCAACGAAGAGGATTTGAATGCAAGGCAGATTTGCAGGAAACAGATTTCAGGAGGTAGATTCGATTCGCCTTTAAAGCACATGAAAAGCGGCAAAACGTTGATAATGATGCCCTTGGCCAAAAAGGGCGTATGCGTTTTTTCCTGAATATATTCAGGAAAAAACGCATACGCCCTTTTTGGCCAACCATGCAAGCCGGAAGGGCAAATCAGCGCTACAAAGAAGTCTCGCTTGCTCTCGGTCAAAAGGGCCATGCTGAACAAAGTGTAAAATCCAGAAAAGCAGGACAGGCCATGGAGACATGGGAGCCTAGCTACGCTGATGGGCGGGATGTAAATTGCCAACAGGCACTCTGGAGAAGAGTACGGTGTGTTCTGAAACAAGTAATAAACACAGCGTAGAGAGCATAGGGCACTTCCACTCATGGGCGTATAAATTGGGAAAACTAAAAATCAACAAGACACAGGCACCCTAAAGTTTACGGCTGCTCTGTTTCCAAGAACCTCTACTTCGGTACACCTTCAGTATCCCAGGAAAGAGAAAAATGGATAAAGAAATGGTGGTACTTGGCACAATGGAATATCACTCAGCCATGAAATCAATGTCATAAGGCTAGTTAGCAGCATGATGTGTGGATTTAGATACGATGATTCTAATTGAAATAAGTCACACAGAAAAAGACACTTATCCTAAGATATCGCTTATAGAAGGAATGTGAAAATCGCTACACTTGAACTGAATTACAAAACAGAACAGAGTCACACCTTTAGAAGACACACTATGGCTGCTTAACGGGAAAGGTGAGGTGGGGTGATGCATAAAACAAGGGTTTGAAATTAGCTCAGAGACCGCTCCATAAGTCAAATATGTAATAGACAAGGCCTACTCCCTGCTCAGTGAACTGGACTCAACACACCCTAGTCACCACACAAGAATATATCTGACTAGTAAGAATCTGAAAACCTATGTATCGATATCTCTCTGCAAGTGAATCAAGAGGGTGTAAAGCGGCATCAACACAGCAGGGAAAAGCAGCCAAGCCCGATACTAAACATAAATTACTTTAAAAAACCCACAAAACAAAGACAGTGAAAGAGAGAGAAATTCTTACAAAATCCGTTCAGGGTCTATGATGCAACCTGCATTGACCATATCTAGACCCACAGCTGGATGAGACATAAGGCTGGACACTCTTGGGGCTCAGAGGATTGGTGAGGTTGGGTGAGCAAACCCAGATA
The DNA here is from genome assembly GCF_028564815.1 of Eubalaena glacialis. Taxonomy (NCBI): domain Eukaryota; kingdom Metazoa; phylum Chordata; class Mammalia; order Artiodactyla; family Balaenidae; genus Eubalaena; species Eubalaena glacialis. The sequence goes on along the minus strand of NW_026871229.1, from coordinate 293,781 downwards.
CTTTAAAGTAACACTGCGGGGAACACACCCCATGGGTCTCAAATCTCCAGGTACAAGGGCATCTTCCTACATCAAAACATGCATGGGAAACCCAGAAGATGGTATGCCATGAGATCGGGAAAGGTTTCTAAAACGCACCTCATTTCTCCTCTCCTTGTGCTCGGGTTCGCCATTCCAGCCGCTTGACTAACCATCTCCCTACTTGGAGAATCAGCACCTTTAACCTCCTGATTGTACAGGTTGCAATTTGTCCTGAGGATGAATGGGAAGACGCAGAACCAACGAGAGATGAGCCCTAGGTGTTGGGACAGGCATAGGTCACTCCATTTTCCCATCAGGAAGAAGAATGAACCACAGGCTCAGCCTGCCCCCCAGAACCAAAATAGGGCCTGAAGCAATCCTGCGCTTTTGCGGCCAGCTCCCAAAAAAGCGAGGAGACAAATGGAGCTCAGGGGCACTGCAATTCACAAACGTGCAGAGTTATAAATGAGAACTCTCGTCCACAAATATATTGAGGGAAGGCAACGAAGAGGATTTGAAAGCAAGGCAGATTTGCAGGAAACAGATTTCAGGAGGTAGATTCGACTCGCCTTTAAAGCACATGAAAAGCGGCAAAACGTTGACAATGATGCCCTTGGCCAAAAAGGGCGTATGCGTTTTTCCTGAATATATTCAGGAAAAAACGCATACGCCCTTTTTGGCCAACCAAGCAAGCCGGAAGGGCAAATCAGCGCTACAAAGAAGTCTCGCTTGCCCTCGGTCAAAAGGGCCATGCTGAACAAAGTGTAAAAACCAGAAAAGCAGGACAGGCCACGGAGACATGGGAGCCTTGCTACGCTGATGGGCGGGATGTAAATTGCCAACAGGCACTCTGGAGAAGAGTACGGTGTGTCCTGAAACAAGTAATAAACACAGCGTAGAGAGCATAGGGCACTTCCACTCATGGGCGTATAAATTGGGAAAACTAAAAATCAACAAGACACAGGCACCCTAAAGTTTACGGCTGCTCTGTTTCCAAGAACCTCCACTTCGGTACACCTTCAGTATCCCAGGAAAGAGAAAAATGGATAAAGAAATGGTGGTACTTGGCACAATGGAATATCACTCAGCCATGAAATCAATGTCATAAGGCTAGTTAGCAGCATGATGTGTGGATTTAGGTACGATGATTCTAAGTGAAATAAGTCACACAGAAAAAGACACTTATCCTAAGATATCGCTTATAGAGGGAATGTGAAAATCGCTACACTTGAACTGAATTACAAAACAGAACAGAGTCACACCTTTAGAAGACACACTATGGCTGCTTAACGGGAAAGGTGAGGTGGGGTGATGCATAAAACAAGGGTTTGAAATTAGCTCAGAGACCGCTCCATAAGCCAAATATGTAATAGACAAGGCCTACTCCCTGCTCAGTGAACTGGACTCAACACACCCTAGTCACCACACAAGAATATATCTGACTAGTAAGAATCTGAAAACCTATGTATCGATACCTCTCTGCAAGTGAATCAAGAGGGTGTAAAGCAGCATCAACGCAGCAGGGAAAAGCAGCCAAGCCCGATTCTAAACATAAATTACTTTAAAAAACCCACAAAACAAAGACAGTGAAAGAGAGAGAAATTCTTACAAAATCCATTCAGGGTCTATGATGCAACCTGGATTGACCATATCTAGACCCACAGCTGGATGAGACATAAGGCTGGACACTCTTGGGGCTCAGAGGATTGGTGAGGTTGGGTGAGCAAACCCAGATACTTTAAAGTAACACTGCTGGGAACACACCCCATGGGTCTCAAATCTCCAGGTACAAGGGCATCTTCCTACATCAAAACATGCATGGGAAACCCAGAAGATGGTATGCCATGAGATCGGGAAAGGTTTCTAAAACGCACCTCATTTCTCCTCTCCTTGTGCTCGGGTTCGCCATTCCAGCCGCTTGACTAACCATCTCCCTACTTGGAGAATCAGCACCTTTAACCTCCTGATTGTACTGGTTGCAATTTGTCCTGAGGATGAACGGGAAGACCCGGAACCAACGAGAGACGAGCCCTAGGTGTTGGGACAGGCATAGGTCACTCCATTTTCCCATCAGGAAGAAGAATGAACCACAGGCTCAGCCTGCCCCCCAGAACCAAAATAGGGCCTGAAGCAATCCTGCGCTTTTGCGGCCTGCTCCCAAAAAAGCGAGGAGACAAATGGAGCTCAGGGGCACTGCAATTCACAAACGTGCAGAGTTATAAATGAGAACTCTCGTCCACAAATATATTGAGGGAAGGCAACGAAGAGGATTTGAAAGCAAGGCAGATTTGCAGGAAACAGATTTCAGGAGGTAGATTCGACTCGCCTTTAAAGCACATGAAAAGCGGCAAAACGTTGACAATGATGCCCTTGGCCAAAAAGGGCGTATGCGTTTTTTCCTGAATATATTCAGGAAAAAACGCATACGCCCTTTTTGGCCAACCAAGCAAGCCAGAAGGGCAAATCAGCGCTACAAAGAAGTCTCGCTTGCCCTCGGTCAAAAGGGCCATGCTGAACAAACTGTAAAAACCAGAAAAGCAGGACAGGCCATGGAGACATGGGAGCCTTGCTACGCTGATGGGCGGGATGTAAATTGCCAACAGGCACTCTGGAGAAGAGTACGGTGTGTCCTGAAACAAGTAATAAACACAGCGTAGAGAGCATAGGGCACTTCCACTCATGGGCGTATAAATTGGGAAAACTAAAAATCAACAAAACACAGGCACCCTAAAGTTTACGGCTGCTCTGTTTCCAAGAATCTCCGCTTCGGTACACCTTCAATATCCCAGGAAAGAGAAAAATGGATAAAGAAATGGTGGTACTTGGCACAATGGAATATCACTCAGCCATGAAATCAATGTCATAAGGCTAGTTAGAAGCATGATGAGTGGATTTAGGTACGATGATTCTAAGTGAAATAAGTCACACAGAAAAAGACACTTATCCTAAGATATCGCTTATAGAGGAAATGTCAAAATCGCTACACTTGAACTGAATTACAGAACAGAACAGAGGCACACCTTTAGAAGACACACTATGGCTGCTTAACCGGAAAGGTGAGGTGGGGTGATGCATAAAACAAGGGTTTGAAATTAGCTCAGACACCGCTCCATAAGCCAAATATGTACTAGACAAGGCCTACTCTCTGCTCAGTGAACTGGACTCAACACCCCCTAGTCACCGCACAAGAATATATCTGACTAGTATGAATCTGAAAACCTATGTATCGATATCTCTCTGCAAGTGAATCAAGAGGGTGTAAAGCGGCATAAACACAGCAGGGAAAAGCAGCCAAACCCCATTCTAAACATACATTTCTTTAAAAAAGCCACAAAGCAAAGACAGTGAAAGAGAGAGAAATTCTTACAAAATCCGTTCAGGGTATCTGATGCAACCTGGATTGACCATATCTAGACCCACAGCTGGATGAGACATAAGGCTGGACACTCTTGGGGCTGAGAGGATTGGTGAGGTTGGGTGAGCAAATGCAGATACTTTAAAGTAATACCGCGGGGTACCCACCCCATGGGTCTCAAATCTCCAGGTACAAGGGAATCTTCCTACATCAAAACATGCATGGGAAACCCAGAAGATGGTATGCCGTGAGATCGGGAAAGGTTTCTAAAACGCACCTCATTTCTCCTCTCCTTGTGCTCGGGTTCGCCATTCCAGCCGCTTGACTAACCATCTCCCTACTTGGAGAATGAGGACCTTTAACCTCCTGTTTCGTCCAGGTTGCAATTTGTCCTGAGGATGAATGGGAAGACGCGGAACCAATGAGAGACGAGCCCTAGGTGTTGGGACAGGCATAGGTCACTCCATTTTCCCATCAGGAAGAAGAATGTACCACAGGCTCAGCCTGCCCCCCAGACCCAAAATAGGGCCTGAAGCAATCCTGCGCTTTTGCGGCCAGCTCCCAAAAGAGCGAGGAGACAAATGGAGCTCAGGGGCACTGCAATTCACAAACGTGCAGAGTTATAAATGAGAACTCTCGTCCACAAATATATTGAGGGAAGGCAACGAAGAGGATTTGAAAGCAAGGCAGATTTGCAGGAAACAGATTTCAGGAGGTAGATTCGACTCGCCTTTAAAGCACATGAAAAGCGGCAAAACGTTGACAATGATGCCCTTGGCCAAAAAGGGCGTATGCGTTTTTTCCTTCAGGAAAAAACGCATACGCCCTTTTTGGCCAACCAAGCAAGCCGGAAGGGCAAATCAGCGCTACAAAGAAGTCTCGCTTGCCCTCGGTCAAAAGGGCCATGCTGAACAAAGTGTAAAAAACAGAAAAGCAGGACAGGCCATGGAGACATGCGAGCCTTGCTATGCTGATGGGCGGGATGTAAATTCCCAACAGGCACTCTGGAGAAGAGTACGGTGTGTCCTGAAACAAGTAATAAACACAGCGTTGAGAGCATAGGGCACTTCCACTCATGGGCGTATAAATTGGGAAAACTAAAAGTCAACAAGACACAGGCACCCCAAACTTTACGGCTGCTCTGTTGCCAAGAACCTCCGCTTCGGTACACCTTCAATATCCCAGGAAAGAGAAAAATGGATAAAGAAATGGTGGTACTTGGCACAATGGAATATCACTCAGCCATGAAATCAATGACAAAAGGCTAGTTAGCAGCATGATGAGTGGATTTAGGTACGATGATTCTAAGTGAAATAAGTCACACAGAAAAAGGCACTTATCCTAAGATATCGCTTATAGAGGGAATGTCAAAATCGCTACACTTGAACTGAATTACAAAATAGAACAGAGGCACACCTTTAGAAGACACACTATGGCTGCTTAAACGGAAAGGTGAGGTGGGGTGATGCATAAAACAAGGGTTTGAAATTAGCTCAGACACCGCTCCATAAGCCAAATATGTAATAGACAAGGCCTACTCCCTGCTCAGTGAACTGGACTCAACACCCCCTAGTCACCGCACAAGAATATAACTGACTAGTATGAATCTGAAAACCTATGTATTGATATCTCTCTGCAAGTGAATCAAGAGGGTGTAAAGCGGCATCAACACAGCAGGGAAAAGCAGCCCAACCCCATTCTAAACATACATTACTTTATACAAGCCACAAAGCAAAGACAGTGAAAGAGAGAGAAATTCTTACAAAATCCGTTCAGGGTCTCTGATGAAACCTGGATTGACCATATCGAGACCCACAGCTGGATAAGATATAAGGCTGGACACTCTTGGGGCTGAGAGGATTGGTGAGGTTGGGTGAGCAAACGCAGATAATTTAAAGTAACACTGCGGGGAACACACCCCATGGGTCTCAAATCTCCAGGTACAAGGGCATCTTCCTACATCAAAACATGCATGGGAAACCCAGAAGATGGTATGCCGTGAGATCGGGAAAGGTTTCTAAAACGCACCTCATTTCTCCTCTCCTTGTGCTCGGGTTCGCCATTCCAGCCGCTTGACTAAACATCTCCCTACTTGGAGAATCAGCACCTTTAACCTATTGTTTCGTCCAGGTTGCAATTTGTCCTGAGGATGAACGGGAAGACGGGGAACCAACGAGAGACTAGCCCTAGGTGTTGGGACTGGCACAGGTCACTCCATTTTCCCATCAGGAAGAAGAATGGACCACAGGCTCAGCCTGCCCCCCAGAACCAAAATAGGGCCTGAAGCAATCCTGCGCTTTTGCGGCCAGCTCCCAAAAAAGCGAGGAGACAAATGGAGCTCAGGGGCACTGCAATTCACAAACGTGCAGAGTTATAAATGAGAACTCTCGTCCACAAATATATTGAGGGAAGGCAACGAAGACGATTTGAAAGCAAGGCAGATTTGCAGGAAACAGATTTCAGGAGGTAGATTCGACTCGCCTTTAAAGCACATGAAAAGCGGCAAAATGTTGACAATGATGCCCTTGGCCAAAAAGGGCGTATGCGCTTTTTCCTGAATATATTCAGGAAAAAACGCATACGCCCTTTTTGGCCAACCAAGCAAGCCGGAAGGGCAAATCAGCGCTACAAAGAAGTCTCGCTTGCCCTCGGTCAAAAGGGCCATGCTGAACAAACTGTAAAAACCAGAATAGCAGGACAGGCCATGGAGACATGGGAGCCTTGCTACGCTGATGGGCGGGATGTAAATTGCCAACAGGCAATCTGGAGAAGAGTACGGTGTGTCCTGAAACAAGTAATAAACACAGCGTAGAGAGCATAGGGCACTTCCACTCAAGGGCGTATAAATTGGGAAAACTAAAAATCAACAAGACACAGGCACCCTAAAGTTTATGGCTGCTCTGTTGCCAAGAACCTCCGCTTCGGTACACCTTCAATATCCCAGGAAAGAGAAAAATGGATAAAGAAATGGTGGTACTTGGCACAATGCAATATCACTCAGCCATGAAATCAATGTCATAAGGCTAGTTAGCAGCATGATGAGTGGATTTAGGTACGATGATTCTAAGTGAAATAAGTCACACAGAAAAAGGCACTTATCCTAAGATATCGCTTATAGAGGGAATGTCAAAATCGCTACACTTGAACTGAATTACAAAACAGAACAGAGTCACACCTTTAGAAGACACACTATGTCTGCTTAACTGGAAAGGTGAGGTGGGGTGATGCATAAAACAAGGGTTTGAAATTAGCTCAGACACCGCTCCATAAGCCAAATATGTACTAGACAAGGCCTACTCCCTGCTCAGTGAACTGGACTCAACACCCCCTAGTCACCGCACAAGAATATATCTGACTAGTATGAATCTGAAAACCTATGTATCGATATCTCTCTGCAAGTGAATCAAGAGGGTGTAAAGCGGCATCAACACAGCAGGGAAAAGCAGCCCAACCCCATTCTAAACATGCATTACTTTATACAAGCCACAAAGCAAAGACAGTGAAAGAGAGAGAAATTCTTACAAAATCCGTTCAGGGTCTCTGATGAAACCTGGATTGACCATATCGAGACCCACAGCTGGATAAGATATAAGGCTGGACACTCTTGGGGCTGAGAGGATTGGTGAGGTTGGGTGAGCAAACGCAGATAATTTAAAGTAACACTGCGGGGAACACACCCCATGGGTCTCAAATCTCCAGGTACAAGGGCATCTTCCTACATCAAAACATGCATGGGAAACCCAGAAGATGGTATGCCGTGAGATCGGGAAAGGTTTCTAAAACGCACCTCATTTCTCCTCTCCTTGTGCTCGGGTTCGCCATTCCAGCCGCTTGACTAACCATCTCCCTACTTGGAGAATCAGCACCTTTAACCTCCTGTTTCGTCCAGGTTGCAATTTGTCCTGAGGATGAACGGGAAGACGGGGAACCAACGAGAGACTAGCCCTAGGTGTTGGGACTGGCACAGGTCACTCCATTTTCCCATCAGGAAGAAGAATGGACCACAGGCTCAGCCTGCCCCCCAGAACCAAAATAGGGCCTGAAGCAATCCTGCGCTTTTGCGGCCAGCTCCAAAAAAAGCGAGGAGACAAATGGAGCTCAGGGGCACTGCAATTCACAAACGTGCAGAGTTATAAATGAGAACTCTCGTCCACAAATATATTGAGGGAAGGCAACGAAGACGATTTGAAAGCAAGGCAGATTTGCAGGAAACAGATTTCAGGAGGTAGATTCGACTCGCCTTTAAAGCACATGAAAAGCGGCAAAATGTTGACAATGATGCCCTTGGCCAAAAAGGGCGTATGCGCTTTTTCCTGAATATATTCAGGAAAAAACGCATACGCCCTTTTTGGCCAACCAAGCAAGCCGGAAGGGCAAATCAGCGCTACAAAGAAGTCTCGCTTGCCCTCGGTCAAAAGGGCCATGCTGAACAAACTGTAAAAGCCAGAATAGCAGGAGAGGCCATGGAGACATGGGAGCCTTGCTACGCTGATGGGTGGGATGTAAATTGCCAACAGGCACTCTGGAGAAGACTACGGTGTGTCCTGAAACAAGTAATAAACACAGCGTTGAGAGCATAGGGCACTTCCACTCATGGGCGTATAAATTGGGAAAACTAAAAATCAACAAGACACAGGCACCCCAAACTTTACGGCTGCTCTGTTGCCAAGAACCTCCGCTTCGGTACACCTTCAATATCCCAGGAAAGAGAAAAATGGATAAAGAAATGGTGGTACTTGGCACAATGCAATATCACTCAGCCATGAAATCAATGTCATAAGGCTAGTTAGCAGCATGATGAGTGGATTTAGGTACGATGATTCTAAGTGAAATAGTCACACAGAAAAAGGCACTTATCCTAAGATATCGCTTATAGAGGGAATGTCAAAATCGCTACACTTGAACTGAATTACAAAACAGAACAGAGGCACACCTTTAGAAGACACACTATGGCTGCTTAACCGGAAAGGTGAGGTGGGGTGATGCATAAAACAAGGGTTTGAAATTAGCTCAGAAACCGCTCCATAAGCCAAATATGTACTAGACAAGGCCTTTTCCCTGCTCACTGAACTGGACTCAACACCCCCTAGTCACCGCACAAGAATATATCTGACTAGTATGAATCTGAAAACCTATGTATTGATATCTCTCTGCAAGTGAATCAAGAGGGTGTAAAGCGGCATAAACACAGCAGGGAAAAGCAGCCAAACCCCATTCTAAACATACATTACTTTAAAAAAGCCACAAAGCAAAGACAGTGAAAGAGAGAGAAATTCTTACAAAATCCGTTCAGGGTTTCTGATGCAACCTGGATTGACCATATCTAGACCCACAGCTGGATTAGATATAAGGCTGGACACTCTTGGGGCTGAGAGGATTGCTGAGGTTGGGTGAGCAAACGCAGATAATTTAAAGTAACACTGCGGGGAACACACCCCATGGGTCTCAAATCTCCAGGTACAAGGGCATCTTCCTACATCAAAACATGCATGGGAAACCCAGAAGATGGTATGCCATGAGATCGGGAAAGGTTTCTAAAACGCACCTCATTTCTCCTCTCCTTGTGCTCGGGTTCGCCATTCCAGCCGCTTGACTAACCATCTCCCTACTTGGAGAATCAGCACCTTTAACCTCCTGTTTCGTCCAGGTTGCAATTTGTCCTGAGGATGAACGGGAAGACGGGGAACCAACGAGAGACTAGCCCTAGCTGTTGGGACAGGCACAGGTCACTCCATTTTCACATCAGGAAGAAGAATGAACCACAGGCTCAGCCTGCCCCCCAAAACCAAAATAGGGCCTGAAGCAATCCTGCGCTTTTGCGGCCAGCTCCCAAAAAAGCGAGGACACAAATGGAGCTCAGGGGCACTGCAATTCACAAACGTGCAGAGTTATAAATGAGAACTCTCGTCCACAAATATATTGAGGGAAGGCAACGAAGAGGATTTGAAAGCAAGGCAGATTTGCAGGAAACAGATTTCAGGAGGTAGATTCGACTCGCCTTTAAAGCACATGAAAAGCGGCAAAACGTTGACAATGATGCCCTTGGTCAAAAAGGGCGTATGCGTTTTTTCCTGAATATATTCAGGAAAAAACGCATACGCCCTTTTTGGCCAACCAAGCAAGCCGGAATGGCAAATCAGCGCTACAAAGAAGTCTCGCTTGCCCTCGGTCAAAAGGCCATGCTGAACAAAGTGTAAAAAGCAGAAGAGCTGGACAGGCCATGGAGACATGGGAGCCTTGCTACGCTGATGGGCGGGATGTAAATTGCCAACAGGCACTCTGGAGAAGAGTACGGTGTGTCCTGAAACAAATAATAAACACAGCGTAGAGAGCATAGGGCACTTCCACTCATGGGCGTATAAATTGGGAAAACTAAAAATCAACAAGACACAGGCACCCCAAACTTTATGGCTGCTCTGTTGCCAAGAACCTCCGCTTCGGTACACCTTCAATATCCCAGGAAAGAGAAAAATGGATAAAGAAATGGTGGTACTTGGCACAATGGAATATCACTCAGCCATGAAATCAATGTCATAAGGCTAGTTAGCAGCATGATGAGTGGATTTAGGTACGATGATTCTAAGTGAAATAAGTCACACAGAAAAAGGCACTTATCCTAAGATATCGCTTATAGAGGGAATGTCAAAATCGCTACACTTGAACTGAATTACAAAACAGAACAGAGGCACACCTTTAGAAGACACACTATGGCTGCTTAACCGGAAAGGTGAGGTGGGGTGATGCATAAAACAAGGGTTTGAAATTAGCTCAGACACCGCTCCATAAGCCAAATATGTAATAGACAAGGCCTACTCCCTTCTCAGTGAACTGGACTCAACACCCCCTAGTCACCGCACAAGAATATATCTGACTAGTATGAATCTGAAAACCTATGTATTGATATCTCTCTGCAAGTGAATCAAGAGGGTGTAAAGCGGCATAAACACAACAGGGAAAAGCAGCCAAACCCCATTCTAAACATACATTACTTTAAAAAACCCACAAAGCAAAGACAGTGAAAGAGAGAGAAATTCTTACAAAATCCGTTCAGGGTCTCTGATGCAACCTGGATTGACCATATCTAGACCCACAGCTGGATGAGACATAAGGCTGGACACTCTTGGGGCTGAGTGGATTGGTGAGGTTGGGTGAGCAAATGCAGATACTTTAAAGTAATACTGCGGGGTACCCACCCCATGGGTCTCAAATCTCCAGGTACAAGGGCATCTTCGTACATCAAAACATGCATGGGAAACCCAGAAGATGGTATGCCGTGAGATCGGAAAAAGTTTCTAAAACGCACCTCATTTCTCCTCTCCTTGTGCTCGGGTTCGCCATTCCAGCCGCTTGACTAACCATCTCCCTACTTGGAGAATCAGCACCTTTAACCTCCTGTTTCGTCCAGGTTGCAGTTTGTCCTGAGGATGAACGGGAAGACGGGGAACCAACGAGAGACTAGCCCTAGGTGTTGGGACAGGCACAGGTCACTCCATTTTCACATCAGGAAGAAGAATGAACCACAGGCTCAGCCTGCCCCCCAGAACCAAAATAGGGCCTGAAGCAATCCTGCGCTTTTGCGGCCAGCTCCCAAAAAAGCGAGGAGACAAATGGAGCTCAGGGGCACTGCAATTCACAAACGTGCAGAGTTATAAATGAGATCTCTCGTCCACAAATATTTTGAGGGAAGGCAACGAAGAGGATTTGAAAGCAAGGCAGATTTGCAGGAAACAGATTTCAGGAGGTAGATTCGACTCGCCTTTAAAGCACATGAAAAGTGACAAAACGTTGACAATGATGCCCTTGGCCAAAAAGGGCGTATGCGATTTTTCCTGAATATATTCAGGAAAAAACGCATACGCCCTTTTTGGCCAAGCAAGCAAGCCGGAAGGGCAAATCAGCGCTACGAAGAAGTCTCGCTTGCCCTCGGTCAAAAGGGCCATGCTGAACAAACTGTAAAAACCAGAATAGCAGGACAGGCCATGGAGACATGGGAGCCTTGCTACGCTGATGGGCGGGATGTAAATTGCCAACAGGCAATCTGGAGAAGAGTACGGTGTGTCCTGAAACAAGTAATAAACACAGCGTAGAGAGCATAGGGCACTTCCACTCAAGGGCGTATAAATTGGGAAAACTAAAAATCAACAAGACACAGGCACCCTAAAGTTTACGGCTGCTCTGTTGCCAAGAACCTCCGCTTCTGTACACCTTCAATATCCCAGGAAAGAGAAAAATGGATAAAGAAATGGTGGTACTTGGCACAATGGAATATCACTCAGCCATGAAATCAATGTCATAAGGCTAGTTAGCAGCATGATGAGTGGATTTAGGTACGATGATTCTAAGTGAAATAAGTCACACAGAAAAAGGCACTTATCCTAAGATATCGCTTATAGAGGGAATGTCAAAATCGCTACACTTGAACTGAATTACAAAACAGAACAGAGTCACACCTGTAGAAGACACACTATGTCTGCTTAACTGGAAAGGTGAGGTGGGGTGATGCATAAAACAAGGGTTTGAAATTAGCTCAGACACCGCTCCATAAGCCAAATATGTACTAGACAAGGCCTACTCCCTGCTCAGTGAACTGGACTCAACACCCCCTAGTCACCGCACAAGAATATATCTGACTAGTATGAATCTGAAAACCTATGTATCGATATCTCTCTGCAAGTGAATCAAGAGGGTGTAAAGCGGCATAAACACAGCAGGGAAAAGCAGCCAAACCCCATTCTAAACATACATTACTTTAAAAAAGCCACAAAGCAAAGACAGTGAAAGAGAGAGAAATTCTTACAAAATCCGTTCAGGGTCTCTGATGCAACCTGGATTGACCATATCTAGACCCACAGCTGGATGAGACATAAGGCTGGACACTCTTGGGGCTGAGAGGATTGGTGAGGTTGGGTGAGCAAATGCAGATACTTTAAAGTAATACTGCGGGGTACCCACCCCATGGGTCTCAAATCTCCAGGTACAAGGGCATCTTCCTACATCAAAACATGCATGGGAAACCCAGAAGATGGTATGCCGTGAGATCGGGAAAAGTTTCTAAAACGCACCTCATTTCTCCTCTCCTTGTGCTCGGGTTCGCCATTCCAGCCGCTTGACTAACCATCTCCCTACTTGGAGAATCAGCACCTTTAACCTCCTGTTTCGTCCAGGTTGCAGTTTGTCCTGAGGATGAACGGGAAGACGGGGAACCAACGAGAGACTAGCCCTAGGTGTTGGGACAGGCACAGGTCACTCCATTTTCCCATCAGGAAGAAGAATGAACCACAGGCTCAGCCTGCCCCCCAAAACCAAAATAGGGCCTGAAGCAATCCTGCGCTTTTGCGGCCAGCTCCCAAAAAAGTGAGGAGACAAATGGAGCTCAGGGGCACTGCAATTCACAAACGTGCAGAGTTATAAATGAGATCTCTCGTCCACAAATATATTGAGGGAAGGCAACGAAGAGGATTTGAAAGCAAGGCAGATTTGCAGGAAACAGATTTCAGGAGGTAGATTCGACTCGCCTTTAAAGCACATGAAAAGTGACAAAACGTTGACAATGATGCTCTTGGCCAAAAAGGGCGTATGCGTTTTTTCCTGAATATATTCAGGAAAAAACGCATACGCCCTTTTTGGCTAACCAAGCAAGCCGGAAGGGCAAATCAGCGCTACAAAGAAGTCTCGCTTGCCCTCGGTCAAAAGGGCCATGCTGAACAAACTGTAAAAACCAGAAAAGCAGGACAGGCCATGGAGACATGGGAGCCTTGCTACGCTGATGGGCGGGATGTAAATTGCCAACAGGCACTCTGGAGAAGAGTACGGTGTGTCCTGAAACAAGTAATAAACACAGCGTAGAGAGCATAGGGCACTTCCACTCATGGGCGTATAAATTGGGAAAACTAAAAATCAACAAGACACAGGCACCCTAAAGTTTACGGCTGCTCTGTTTCCAAGAACCTCCGCTTCGGTACACCTTCAATTTACCAGGAAAGAGAAAAGTGGATAAAGAAATGGTGGTACTTGGCACAATGGAATATCACTCAGCCATGAAATCAATGTCATAAGGCTAGTTAGCAGCATGATGAGTGGATTTAGGTACGATGATTCTAAGTGAAATAAGTCACACAGAAAAAGACACTTATCCTAAGATATCGCTTATAGAGGGAATGTCAAAATCGCTACACTTGAACTGAATTACAAAAGAGAACAGAGTCACACCTTTAGAAGACACACTATGGCTGCTTAACCGGAAAGGTGAGGTGGGGTGATGCATAAAACAAGGGTTTGAAATTAGCTCAGAGACCGCTCCATAAGCCAAATATGTAATAGACAAGGCCTACTCCCTGCTCAGTGAACTGGACTCAACACACCCTAGTCACCACACAAGAATATATCTGAGTAGTAAGAATCTGAAACATATGTATCGATATCTCTCTGCAAGTGAATCAAGAGGGTGTAAAGCGGCATCAACACAGCAGGGAAAAGCAGCCAAGCCCGATTCTAAACATAAATTACTTTAAAAAAGCCACAAAACAAAGACAGTGAAAGAGAGAGAAATTCTTACAAAATCCGTTCAGGGTCTCTGATGCAACCTGGATTCACCATATCTAGACCCACAGCTGGATGAGACATAAGGCTGGACACTCTTGGGGCTGAGAGGATTGGTGAGGTTGGGTGAGCAAACGCAGATAATTTAAAGTAATACTGTGGGGAACACACCCCATGGGTCTCAAATCTCCAGGTACAAGGGCATCTTCCTACATCAAAACATGCATGGGAAACCCAGAAGATGGTATGCCATGAGATCGGGAAAGGTTTCTAAAACGCACCTCATTTCTCCTCTCCTTGTGCTCGGGTTCGCCATTCCAGCCACTTGACTAACCATCTCCCTAATTGGAGAATCAGCACCTTTAAACTCCTATTTCGTCCAGGTTGCAATTTGTCCTGAGGATGAAGGGGAAGGCGGGGAAACAACGAGAGACTAGCCCTAGGTGTTGGGACAGGCACAGGTCACTCCATTTTCCCATCAGGAAGAAGAATGAACCACAGGCTCAGCCTGCCCCCCAGAACCAAAATAGGGCCTGAAGCAATCCTGCGCTTTTGCGGCCAGCTCCCAAAAAAGCGAGGAGACAAATGGAGCTCAGGGGCACTGCAATTCACAAACGTGCAGAGTTATCAATGAGAACTCTCGTCCACAAATATATTGAGGGAAGGCAACGAAGAGGATTTGAAAGCAAGGCAGATTTGCAGGAAACAGATTTCAGGATGTAGATTCGACTCGCCTGTAAAGCACATGAAAAGCGGCAAAACGTTGACAATGATGCCCTTGGCCAAAAAGGGCGTATGCGTTTTTTCCTGAATATATTCAGGAAAAAACGCATACGCCCTTTTTGGCCAACCAAGCAAGCCGGAAGGGCAAATCAGCGCTACAAAGAAGTCTCGCTTTCCCTCGGTCAAAAGGGCCATGCTGAAGAAAGTGTAAAAACCAGAAAAGCAGGACAGGCCATGGAGACATGGGAGCCTTGCTACGCTGATGGGCGGGATGTAAATTGCCAACAGGCACTCTGGAGAAGTGTACGGTGTGTCCTGAAACAAGTAATAAACACAGCGTAGAGAGCATAGGGCACTTCCACTCATGGGCGTATAAATTGGGAAAACTAAAAATCAACAAGACACAGGCACCCCAAACTTTACGGCTGTTCTTTTGCCAAGAACCTCCGCTTCGGTACACCTTCAATATCCCAGGAAAGAGAAAAATGGATAAACAAATGGTGGTACTTGGCACAATGGAATATCACTCAGCCATGAAATCAATGTCATAAGGCTAGTTAGCAGCATGATGAGTGGATTTAGGTACGATGATTCTAAGTGAAATAAGTCACACAGAAAAAGGCACTTATCCTAAGATATCGCTTATAGAGGGAATGTCAAAATCGGTACACTTGAACTGAATTACAAACAGAACAGAGTCACACCTTTAGAAGACACACTATGGCTGCTTAACGGGAAAGGTGAGGTGGGGTGATGCATAAAACAAGGGTTTGAAATTAGCTCAGACACCGCTCCATAAGCCAAATATGTAATAGACAAGGCCTACTCCCTGCTCAGTGAACTGGACTCAACACCCCCTAGTCACCGCACAAGAATATATCTGACTAGTATGAATCTGAAAACCTATGTATCGATATCTCTCTGCAAGTGAATCAAGAGGGTGTAAAGCGGCATCAACACAGCAGGGAAAAGCAGCCAAACCCCATTCTAAACATAAATTACTTTAAAAAACCCACAAAACAAAGACAGTGAAAGAGAGAGAAATTCTTACAAAATCCGTTCAGGGTCTCTGATGCAACCTGGATTGACCATATCTAGACCCACAGCTGGATGAGACATAAGGCTGGACACTCTTGGGGCTGAGAGGATTGGTGAGGTTGGGTGAGCAAACGCAGATACTTTAAAGTAAAACTGCGGGGAACACACCCCATGGGTCTCAAATCTCCAGGTACAAGGGCATCTTCGTACAACAAAACATGCATGGGAAACCCAGAAGATGGTATGCCGTGAGATCGGAAAAAGTTTCTAAAACGCACCTCATTTCTCCTCTCCTTGTGCTCGGGTTCGCCATTCCAGCCGCTTGACTAACCATCTCCCTACTTGGAGAATCAGCACCTTTAACCTCCTGTTTCGTCCAGGTTGCAGTTTGTCCTGAGGATGAAGGGGAAGCCGCGGAACCAACGAGAGACGAGCCCTAGGTGTTGGGACAGGCGTAGGTCACTCCATTTTCCCATCAGGAAGAAGAATGAACCACAGGCTCAGCCTGCCCCCCAGAACCAAAATAGGGCCTGAAGCAATCCTGCATTTTTGCGGCCAGCTCCCAAAAAAGCGAGGACACAAATGGAGCTCAGGGGCACTGCAATTCACAAACGTGCAGAGTTATAAATGAGAACTCTCGTCCACAAATATATTTAGGGAAGGCAACGAAGAGGATTTGAAAGCAAGGCAGATTTGCAGGAAACAGATTTCAGGAGGTAGATTCGACTCGCCTTTAAAGCACATGAAAAGCGGCAAAACGTTGACAATGATGCCCTTGGCCAAAAAGGGCGTATGCGTTTTTTCCTGAATATATTCAGGAAAAAACGCATACGCCCTTTTTGGCCAACCAAGCAAGCCGGAAGGGCAAATCAGCGCTACAAAGAAGTCTCGCTTGCCCTCGGTCAAAAGGGCCATGCTGAACAAACTGTAAAAACCAGAAAAGCAGGACAGGCCATGGAGACATGGGAGCCTTGCTACGCTGATGGGCGGGATGTAAATTGCCAACAGGCACTCTGGAGAAGTGTACGGTGTGTCCTGAAACAAGTAATAAACACAGCGTAGAGAGCATAGGGCACTTCCACTCATGGGCGTATAAATTGGGAAAACTAAAAATCAACAAGACACAGGCACCCCAAACTTTACGGCTGCTCTGTTGCCAAGAACCTCCACTTCGGTACACCTTCAATATCCCAGGAAAGAGAAAAATGGATAAACAAATGGTGGTACTTGGCACAATGGAATATCACTCAGCCATGAAATCAATGTCATAAGGCTAGTTAGCAGCATGATGAGTGGATTTAGGTACGATGATTCTAAGTGAAATAAGTCACACAGAAAAAGGCACTTATCCTAAGATATCGCTTATAGAGGGAATGTCAAAATCGCTACACTTGAACTGAATTACAAACAGAACAGAGTCACACCTTTAGAAGACACACTATGGCTGCTTAACCGGAAAGGTGAGGTGGGGTGATGCATAAAACAAGGGTTTGAAATTAGCTCAGACACCGCTCCATAAGCCAAATATGTAATAGACAAGGCCTACTCCCTGCTCAGTGAACTGGACTCAACACCCCCTAGTCACCGCACAAGAATATATCTGACTAGTATGAATCTGAAAACCTATGTATCGATATCTCTCTGCAAGTGAATCAAGAGGGTGTAAAGCGGCATCAACACAGCAGGGAAAAGCAGCCAAACCCCATTCTAAACATAAATTACTTTAAAAAACCCACAAAACAAAGACAGTGAAAGAGAGAGAAATTCTTACAAAATCCTTTCAGGGTCTCTGATGCAACCTGGATTGACCATATCTGGACCCACAGCTGGATGAGACATAAGGCTGGACACTCTTGGGGCTGAGAGGATTGGTGAGGTTGGGTGAGCAAACGCAGATACTTTAAAGTAAAACTGCGGGGAACACACCCCATGGGTCTCAAATCTCCAGGTAAAAGGGCATCTTCCTACATCAAAACATGCATGGGAAACCCAGAATATGGTATGCCATGAGATCGGGAAAGGTTTCTAAAACGCACCTCATTTCTCCTCTCCTTGTGCTCGGGTTCGCCATTCCAGCTGCTTGACCAAACATCTCCCTACTTGGAGAATCAGCACCTTTAACCTCCTGTTTCGTCCAGGTTGCAATTTGTCCTGAGGATGAAGGGGAAGACGCGGAACCAACGAGAGACGAGCCCTAGGTGTTGGGACAGGCGTAGGTCACTCCATTTTCCCATCAGGAAGAAGAATGAACCACAGGCTCAGCCTGCCCCCCAGAACCAAAATAGGGCCTGAAGCAATCCTGCATTTTTGCGGCCAGCTCCCAAAAAAGCGAGGACACAAATGGAGCTCAGGGGCACTGCAATTCACAAACGTGCAGAGTTATAAATGAGAACTCTCGTCCACAAATATATTGAGGGAAGGCAACGAAGAGGATTTGAAAGCAAGGCAGATTTGCAGGAAACAGATTTCAGGAGGTAGATTCGACTCGCCTTTAAAGCACATGAAAAGCGGCAAAACGTTGACAATGATGCCCTTGGCCAAAAAGGGCGTATGCGTTTTTTCCTGAATATATTCAGGAAAAAACGCATACGCCCTTTTTGGCCAACCAAGCAAGCCGGAAGGGCAAATCAGCGCTACAAAGAAGTCTCGCTTGCCCTCGGTCAAAAGGGCCATGCTGAACAAAGTGTAAAAACCAGAAAAGCAGGACAGGCCATGGAGACATGGGAGCCTTGCTACGCTGATGGGCGGGATGTAAATTGCCAACAGGCACTCTGGAGAAGAGTACGGTGTGTCCTGAAACAAGTAATAAACACAGTGTAGAGAGCATAGGGCACTTCCACTCATGGGCGTATAAATTGGGAAAACTAAAAATCAACAAGACACAGGCACCCCAAACTTTACAGCTGCTCTGTTGCCAAGAACCTCCGCTTCGGTACACCTTCAATATCCCAGGAAAGAGAAAAATGGATAAAGAAATGGTGGTACTTGGCACAATGGAATATCACTCAGCCATGAAATCAATGTCATAAGGCTAGTTAGCAGCATGATGAGTGGATTTAGGTACGATGATTCTAAGTGAAATAAGTCACACAGAAAAAGGCACTTATCCTAAGATATCGCTTATAGAGGGAATGTCAAAATCGCTAAACTTGAACTGAATTACAAAACAGAACAGAGGCACACCTTTAGAAGACACACTATGGCTGCTTAACGGGAAAGGTGAGGTGGGGTGATGCATAAAACAAGGGTTTGAAATTAGCTCAGACACCGCTCCATAAGCCAAATATGTAATAGACAAGGCCTACTCCCTGCTCAGTTAACTGGACTCAACACCCCCTAGTCACCGCACAAGATTATATCTGATTAGTATGAATCTGAAAACCTATGTATCGATATCTCTCTGCAAGTGAATCAAGAGGGTGTAAAGCGGCATTAACACAGCAGGGAAAAGCAGCCAAACCCCTTCTAAACATACATTACTTTAAAAAACCCACAAAGCAAAGACAGTGAAAGAGAGAGAAATTCTTACAAAATCCGTTCAGGGTCTCTGATGCAACCTGGATTGACCATATCTAGACCCACAGCTGGATGAGACATAAGGCTGGACACTCTTGGGGCTGAGAGGATTGGTGAGGTCGGGTGAGCAAATGCAGATACTTTAAAGTAACACCGCGGGGTACCCACCCCATGGGTCTCAAATCTCCAGGTACAAGGGAATCATCCTACATCAAAACATGCATGGGAAACCGAGAAGATGGTATGCCATGAGATCGGGAAAGGTTTCTAAAACGCACCTCATTTCTCCTTTCCTTGTGCTCGGGTTCGCCATTCCAGCCACTTGACTAACCATCTCCCTAATTGGAGAATCAGCACCTTTAACCTCCTGTTTCGTCCAGGTTGCAATTTGTCCTGAGGATGAAGGGGAAGACGGGGAAACAACGAGAGACTAGCCCTAGGTGTTGGGACAGGCACAGGTCACTCCATTTTCCCATCAGGAAGAAGAATGAACCACAGGCTCAGCCTGCCTCCCAGAACCAAAATAGGGCCTGAAGCAATCCTGTGCTTTTGCGGCCAGCTCCCAAAAAAGCGAGGAGACAAATGGAGCTCAGGGGCACTGCAATTCACAAACGTGCAGAGTTATCAATGAGAACTCTCGTCCACAAATATATTGAGGGAAGGCAACGAAGAGGATTTGAAAGCAAGGCAGATTTGCAGGAAACAGATTTCAGGATGTAGATTCGACTCGCCTGTAAAGCACATGAAAAGTGGCAAAACGTTGACAATGAGGCCCTTGGCCAAAAAGGGCGTATGCGTTTTTTCCTGAATATATTCAGGAAAAAACGCATACGCCCTTTTTGGCCAACCAAGCAAGCCGGAAGGGCAAATCAACGCTACAAAGAAGTCTCGCTTTCCCTCGGTCAAAAGGGCCATGCTGAAGAAAGTGTAAAAACCAGAAAAGCAGGACAGGCCATGGAGACATGGGAGCCTTGCTACGCTGATGGGCGGGATGTAAATTGCCAACAGGCACTCTGGAGAAGTGTACGGTGTGTCCTGAAACAAGTAATAAACACAGCGTAGAGAGCATAGGGCACTTCCACTCATGGGCGTATAAATTGGGAAAACTAAAAATCAACAAGACACAGGCACCCCAAACTTTACGGCTGTTCTTTTGCCAAGAACCTCCGCTTCGGTACACCTTCAATATCCCAGGAAAGAGAAAAATGGATAAAGAAATGGTGGTACTTGGCACAATGGAATATCACTCAGCCATGAAATCAATGTCATAAGGCTAGTTAGCAGCATGATGAGTGGATTTAGGTACGATGATTCTAAGTGAAATAAGTCACACAGAAAAAGACACTTATCCTAAGATATCGCTTATAGAGGGAATGTCAAAATCGCTACACTTGAACTGAATTACAAAAGAGAACAGAGGCACACCTTTAGAAGACACACTATGGCTGCTTAACCGGAAAGGTGAGGTGGGGTGATGCATAAAACAAGGGTTTGAAATTAGCTCAGAGACCGCTCCATAAGCCAAATATGTAATAGACAAGGCCTACTCCCTGCTCAGTGAACTGGACTCAACACACCCTAGTCACCACACAAGAATATATCTGAGTAGTAAGAATCTGAAAACATATGTATCGATATCTCTCTGCAAGTGAATCAAGAGGGTGTAAAGCGGCATCAACACAGCAGGGAAAAGCAGCCAAGCCCGATTCTAAACATAAATTACTTTAAAAAACCCACAAAACAAAGACAGTGAAAGAGAGAGAAATTCTTACAAAATCCGTTCAGGGTCTCTGATGCAACCTGGATTCACCATATCTAGACCCACAGCTGGATGAGACATAAGGCTGGACACTCTTGGGGCTGAGAGGATTGGTGAGGTTGGGTGAGCAAACGCAGATACTTTAAAGTAATACTGTGGGGAACACACCCCATGGGTCTCAAATCTCCAGGTACAAGGGCATCTTCCTACATCAAAACATGCATGGGAAACCCAGAAGATGGTATGCCATGAGATCGGGAAAGGTTTCTAAAACGCACCTCATTTCTCCTCTCCTTGTGCTCGGGTTCGCCATTCCAGCCACTTGACTAACCATCTCCCTAATTGGAGAATCAGCACCTTTAAACTCCTATTTCGTCCAGGTTGCAATTTGTCCTGAGGATGAAGGGGAAGGCGGGGAAACAACGAGAGACTAGCCCTAGGTGTTGGGACAGGCACAGGTCACTCCATTTTCCCATCAGGAAGAAGAATGAACCACAGGCTCAGCCTGCCCCCCAGAACCAAAATAGGGCCTGAAGCAATCCTGCGCTTTTGCGGCCAGCTCCCAAAAAAGCGAGGAGACAAATGGAGCTCAGGGGCACTGCAATTCACAAACGTGCAGAGTTATCAATGAGAACTCTCGTCCACAAATATATTGAGGGAAGGCAACGAAGAGGATTTGAAAGCAAGGCAGATTTGCAGGAAACAGATTTCAGGATGTAGATTCGACTCGCCTGTAAAGCACATGAAAAGCGGCAAAACGTTGACAATGAGGCCCTTGGCCAAAAAGGGCGTATGCGTTTTTTCCTGAATATATTCAGGAAAAAACGCATACGCCCTTTTTGGACAACCAAGCAAGCCGGAAGGGCAAATCAGCGCTACAAAGAAGTCTCGCTTTCCCTCGGTCAAAAGGGCCATGCTGAACAAAGTGTAAAAACCAGAAAAGCAGGACAGGCCATGGAGACATGGGAGCCTTGCTACGCTGATGGGCGGGATGTAAATTGCCAACAGGCACTCTGGAGAAGTGTACGGTTTGTCCTGAAACAAGTAATAAACACAGCGTAGAGAGCATAGGGCACTTCCACTCATGGGCGTATAAATTGGGAAAACTAAAAATCAACAAAACACAGGCACCCCAAACTTTACGGCTGCTCTGTTTCCAAGAACCTCCACTTCGGTACACCTTCAATATCCCAGGAAAGAGAAAAATGGATAAACAAATGGTGGTACTTGGCACAATGGAATATCACTCAGCCATGAAATCAATGTCATAAGGCTAGTTAGCAGCATGATGAGTGGATTTAGGTACGATGATTCTAAGTGAAATAAGTCACACAGAAAAAGGCACTTATCCTAAGATATCGCTTATAGAGGGAATGTCAAAATCGGTACACTTGAACTGAATTACAAACAGAACAGAGTCACACCTTTAGAAGACACACTATGGCTGCTTAACGGGAAAGGTGAGGTGGGGTGATGCATAAAACAAGGGTTTGAAATTAGCTCAGACACCGCTCCATAAGCCAAATATGTAATAGACAAGGCCTACTCCCTGCTCAGTGAACTGGACTCAACACCCCCTAGTCACCGCACAAGAATATATCTGACTAGTATGAATCTGAAAACCTATGTATCGATATCTCTCTGCAAGTGAATCAAGAGGGTGTAAAGCGGCATCAACACAGCAGGGAAAAGCAGCCAAACCCCATTCTAAACATAAATTACTTTAAAAAACCCACAAAACAAAGACAGTGAAAGAGAGAGAAATTCTTACAAAATCCGTTCAGGGTCTCTGATGCAACCTGGATTGACCATATCTAGACCCACAGCTGGATGAGACATAAGGCTGGACACTCTTGGGGCTGAGAGGATTGGTGAGGTTGGGTGAGCAAACGCAGATACTTTAAAGTAAAACTGCGGGGAACACACCCCATGGGTCTCAAATCTCCAGGTACAAGGGCATCTTCGTACAACAAAACATGCATGGGAAACCCAGAAGATGGTATGCCGTGAGATCGGAAAAAGTTTCTAAAACGCACCTCATTTCTCCTCTGCTTGTGCTCGGGTTCGCCATTCCAGCCGCTTGACTAACCATCTCCCTACTTGGAGAATCAGCACCTTTAACCTCCTGTTTCGTCCAGGTTGCAGTTTGTCCTGAGGATGAAGGGGAAGACGCGGAACCAACGAGAGACGAGCCCTAGGTGTTGGGACAGGCGTAGGTCACTCCATTTTCCCATCAGGAAGAAGAATGAACCACAGGCTCAGCCTGCCCCCCAGAACCAAAATAGGGCCTGAAGCAATCCTGCATTTTTGCGGCCAGCTCCCAAAAAAGCGAGGACACAAATGGAGCTCAGGGGCACTGCAATTCACAAACGTGCAGAGTTATAAATGAGAACTCTCGTCCACAAATATATTGAGGGAAGGCAACGAAGAGGATTTGAAAGCAAGGCAGATTTGCAGGAAACAGATTTCAGGAGGTAGATTCGACTCGCCTTTAAAGCACATGAAAAGCGGCAAAACGTTGACAATGATGCCCTTGGCCAAAAAGGGCGTATGCGTTTTTTCCTGAATATATTCAGGAAAAAACGCATACGCCCTTTTTGGCCAACCAAGCAAGCCGGAAGGGCAAATCAGCGCTACAAAGAAGTCTCGCTTGCCCTCGGTCAAAAGGGCCATGCTGAACAAACTGTAAAAACCAGAAAAGCAGGACAGGCCATGGAGACATGGGAGCCTTGCTACGCTGATGGGCGGGATGTAAATTGCCAACAGGCACTCTGGAGAAGTGTACGGTGTGTCCTGAAACAAGTAATAAACACAGCGTAGAGAGCATAGGGCACTTCCACTCATGGGCGTATAAATTGGGAAAACTAAAAATCAACAAGACACAGGCACCCCAAACTTTACGGCTGCTCTGTTGCCAAGAACCTCCACTTCGGTACACCTTCAATATCCCAGGAAAGAGAAAAATGGATAAACAAATGGTGGTACTTGGCACAATGGAATATCACTCAGCCATGAAATCAATGTCATAAGGCTAGTTAGCAGCATGATGAGTGGATTTAGGTACGATGATTCTAAGTGAAATAAGTCACACAGAAAAAGGCACTTATCCTAAGATATCGCTTATAGAGGGAATGTCAAAATCGCTACACTTGAACTGAATTACAAACAGAACAGAGTCACACCTTTAGAAGACACACTATGGCTGCTTAACGGGAAAGGTGAGGTGGGGTGATGCATAAAACAAGGGTTTGAAATTAGCTCAGACACCGCTCCATAAGCCAAATATGTAATAGACAAGGCCTACTCCCTGCTCAGTGAACTGGACTCAACACCCCCTAGTCACCGCACAAGAATATATCTGACTAGTATGAATCTGAAAACCTATGTATCGATATCTCTCTGCAAGTGAATCAAGAGGGTGTAAAGCGGCATCAACACAGCAGGGAAAAGCAGCCAAACCCCATTCTAAACATAAATTACTTTAAAAAACCCACAAAACAAAGACAGTGAAAGAGAGAGAAATTCTTACAAAATCCTTTCAGGGTCTCTGATGCAACCTGGATTGACCATATCTAGACCCACAGCTGGATGAGACATAAGGCTGGACACTCTTGGGGCTGAGAGGATTGGTGAGGTTGGGTGAGCAAACGCAGATACTTTAAAGTAAAACTGCGGGGAACACACCCCATGGGTCTCAAATCTCCAGGTACAAGGGCATCTTCCTACATCAAAACATGCATGGGAAACCCAGAATATGGTATGCCATGAGATCGGGAAAGGTTTCTAAAACGCACCTCATTTCTCCTCTCCTTGTGCTCGGGTTCGCCATTCCAGCTGCTTGACCAAACATCTCCCTACTTGGAGAATCAGCACCTTTAACCTCCTGTTTCGTCCAGGTTGCAATTTGTCCTGAGGATGAAGGGGAAGACGCGGAACCAACGAGAGACGAGCCCTAGGTGTTGGGACAGGCGTAGGTCACTCCATTTTCCCATCAGGAAGAAGAATGAACCACAGGCTCAGCCTGCCCCCCAGAACCAAAATAGGGCCTGAAGCAATCCTGCATTTTTGCGGCCAGCTCCCAAAAAAGCGAGGACACAAATGGAGCTCAGGGGCACTGCAATTCACAAACGTGCAGAGTTATAAATGAGAACTCTCGTCCACAAATATATTGAGGGAAGGCAACGAAGAGGATTTGAAAGCAAGGCAGATTTGCAGGAAACAGATTTCAGGAGGTAGATTCGACTCGCCTTTAAAGCACATGAAAAGCAGCAAAACGTTGACAATGATGCCCTTGGCCAAAAAGGGCGTATGCGTTTTTTCCTGAATATATTCAGGAAAAAACGCATACGCCCTTTTTGGCCAACCAAGCAAGCCGGAAGGGCAAATCAGCGCTACAAAGAAGTCTCGCTTGCCCTCGGTCAAAAGGGCCATGCTGAACAAAGTGTAAAAACCAGAAAAGCAGGACAGGCCATGGAGACATGGGAGCCTTGCTACGCTGATGGGCGGGATGTAAATTGCCAACAGGCACTCTGGAGAAGAGTACGGTGTGTCCTGAAACAAGTAATAAACACAGTGTAGAGAGCATAGGGCACTTCCACTCATGGGCGTATAAATTGGGAAAACTAAAAATCAACAAGACACAGGCACCCCAAACTTTACAGCTACTCTGTTGCCAAGAACCTCCGCTTCGGTACACCTTCAATATCCCAGGAAAGAGAAAAATGGATAAAGAAATGGTGGTACTTGGCACAATGGAATATCACTCAGCCATGAAATCAATGTCATAAGGCTAGTTAGCAGCATGATGAGTTGATTTAGGTACGATGATTCTAAGTGAAATAAGTCACACAGAAAAAGGCACTTATCCTAAGATATCGCTTATAGAGGGAATGTCAAAATCGCTAAACTTGAACTGAATTACAAAACAGAACAGAGGCACACCTTTAGAAGACACACTATGGCTGCTTAACCGGAAAGGTGAGGTGGGGTGATGCATAAAACAAGGGTTTGAAATTAGCTCAGACACCGCTCCATAAGCCAAATATGTAATAGACAAGGCCTACTCCCTGCTCAGTTAACTGGACTCAACACCCCCTAGTCACCGCACAAGATTATATCTGATTAGTATGAATCTGAAAACCTATGTATCGATATCTCTCTGCAAGTGAATCAAGAGGGTGTAAAGCGGCATAAACACAGCAGGGAAAAGCAGCCAAACCCCTTCTAAACATACATTACTTTAAAAAACCCACAAAGCAAAGACAGTGAAAGAGAGAGAAATTCTTACAAAATCCGTTCAGGGTCTCTGATGCAACCTGGATTGACCATATCTAGACCCACAGCTGGATGAGACATAAGGCTGGACACTCTTGGGGCTGAGAGGATTGGTGAGGTCGGGTGAGCAAATGCAGATACTTTAAAGTAACACGGCGGGGTACCCACCCCATGGGTCTCAAATCTCCAGGTACAAGGGAATCATCCTACATCAAAACATGCATGGGAAACCCAGAAGATGGTATGCCATGAGATCGGGAAAGGTTTCTAAAACGCACCTCATTTCTCCTTTCCTTGTGCTCGGGTTCGCCATTCCAGCCACTTGACTAACCATCTCCCTAATTGGAGAATCAGCACCTTTAACCTCCTGTTTCGTCCAGGTTGCAATTTGTCCTGAGGATGAAGGGGAAGACGGGGAAACAACGAGAGACTAGCCCTAGGTGTTGGGACAGGCACAGGTCACTCCATTTTCCCATCAGGAAGAAGAATGAACCACAGGCTCAGCCTGCCTCCCAGAACCAAAATAGGGCCTGAAGCAATCCTGTGCTTTTGCGGCCAGCTCCCAAAAAAGCGAGGAGACAAATGGAGCTCAGGGGCACTGCAATTCACAAACGTGCAGAGTTATCAATGAGAACTCTCGTCCACAAATATATTGAGGGAAGGCAACGAAGAGGATTTGAAAGCAAGGCAGATTTGCAGGAAACAGATTTCAGGATGTAGATTCGACTCGCCTGTAAAGCACATGAAAAGCGGCAAAACGTTGACAATGAGGCCCTTGGCCAAAAAGGGCGTATGCGTTTTTTCCTGAATATATTCAGGAAAAAACGCATACGCCCTTTTTGGCCAACCAAGCAAGCCGGAAGGGCAAATCAGCGCTACAAAGAAGTCTCGCTTTCCCTCGGTCAAAAGGGCCATGCTGAAGAAAGTGTAAAAACCAGAAAAGCAGGACAGGCCATGGAGACATGGGAGCCTTGCTACGCTGATGGGCGGGATGTAAATTGCCAACAGGCACTCTGGAGAAGTGTACGGTGTGTCCTGAAACAAGTAATAAACACAGCGTAGAGAGCATAGGGCACTTCCACTCATGGGCGTATAAATTGGGAAAACTAAAAATCAACAAGACACAGGCACCCCAAACTTTACGGCTGTTCTTTTGCCAAGAACCTCCGCTTCGGTACACCTTCAATATCCCAGGAAAGAGAAAAATGGATAAAGAAATGGTGGTACTTGGCACAATGGAATATCACTCAGCCATGAAATCAAGGTCATAAGGCTAGTTAGCAGCATGATAAGTGGATTTAGGTACGATGATTCTAAGTGAAATAAGTCACACAGAAAAAGACACTTATCCTAAGATATCGCTTATAGAGGGAATGTCAAAATCGCTACACTTGAACTGAATTACAAACAGAACAGAGTCACACCTTTAGAAGACACACTATGGCTGCTGAACGGGAAAGGTGAGGTGGGGTGATGCATAAAACAAGGGTTTGAAATTAGCTCAGAGACCGCTCCATAAGCCCAATATGTAATAGACAAGGCCTACTCCCTGCTCAGTGAACTGGACTCAACACCCCCTAGTCACCGCACAAGAATATATATGACTAGTATGAATCTGAAAACGTGTGTATTGATATCTCTCTGCAAGTGAATCAAGAGGGTGTAAAGCGGCATAAACGCAGCAGGGAAAAGCAGCCAAACCCCATTCTAAACATACATTACTTTAAAAAACCCAAAAAACAAAGACAGTGAAAGAGAGAGAAATTCTTACAAAATCCGTTCAGGGTCTCTGATGCAACCTGGATTGACCATATCTAGACCCACAGCTGGATGAGACATAAGGCTGGACACTCTTGGGGCTGAGAGGATTGGTGAGGTTGGGTGAGCAAACGCAGATACTTTAAAGTAAAACTGCGGGGAACACACCCCATGGGTCTCAAATCTCCAGGTACAAGGGCATCTTCCTACATCAAAACATGCATGGGAAACCCAGAAGATGGTATGCCATGAGATCGGGAAAGGTTTCTAAAACGCACCTCATTTCTCCTCTCCTTGTGCTCGGGTTCGCCATTCCAGCTGCTTGACCAAACATCTCCCTACTTGGAGAATCAGCACCTTTAACCTCCTCTTTCGTCCAGGTTGCAATTTGTCCTGAGGATGAAGGGGAACACGCGGAACCAACGAGAGACGAGCCCTAGGTGTTGGGACAGGCGTAGGTCACTCCATTTTCCCATCAGGAAGAAGAATGAACCACAGGCTCAGCCTGCCCCCCAGAACCAAAATAGGGCCTGAAGCAATCCTGCATTTTTGCGGCCAGCTCCCAAAAAAGCGAGGACACAAATGGAGCTCAGGGGCACTGCAATTCACAAACGTGCAGAGTTATAAATGAGAACTCTCGTCCACAAATATATTGAGGGAAGGCAACGAAGAGGATTTGAAAGCAAGGCAGATTTGCAGGAAACAGATTTCAGGAGGTAGATTCGACTCGCCTTTAAAGCACATGAAAAGCGGCAAAACGTTGACAATGATGCCCTTGGCCAAAAAGGGCGTATGCGTTTTTTCCTGAATATATTCAGGAAAAAACGCATACGCCCTTTTTGGCCAACCAAGCAAGCCGGAAGGGCAAATCAGCGCTACAAAGAAGTCTCGCTTGCCCTCGGTCAAAAGGGCCATGCTGAACAAACTGTAAAAACCAGAAAAGCAGGACAGGCCATGGAGACATGGGAGCCTTGCTACGCTGATGGGCGGGATGTAAATTGCCAACAGGCACTCTGGAGAAGAGTACGGTGTGTCCTGAAACAAGTAATAAACACAGTGTAGAGAGCATAGGGCACTTCCACTCATGGGCATATAAATTGGGAAAACTAAAAATCAACAAGACACAGGCACCCCAAACTTTACAGCTGCTCTGTTGCCAAGAACCTCCGCTTCGGTACACCTTCAATATCCCAGGAAAGAGAAAAATGGATAAAGAAATGGTGGTACTTGGCACAATGGAATATCACTCAGCCATGAAATCAATGTCATAAGGCTAGTTAGCAGCATGATGAGTGGATTTAGGTACGATGATTCTAAGTGAAATAAGTCACACAGAAAAAGGCACTTATCCTAAGATATCGCTTATAGAGGGAATGTCAAAATCGCTAAACTTGAACTGAATTACAAAACAGAACAGAGGCACACCTTTAGAAGACATACTATGGCTGCTTAACCGGAAAGGTGAGGTGGGGTGATGCATAAAACAAGGGTTTGAAATTAGCTCAGACACCGCTCCATAAGCCAAATATGTAATAGACAAGGCCTACTCCCTGCTCAGTTAACTGGACTCAACACCCCCTAGTCACCGCACAAGATTATATCTGATTAGTATGAATCTGAAAACCTATGTATCGATATCTCTCTGCAAGTGAATCAAGAGGGTGTAAAGCGGCATAAACACAGCAGGGAAAAGCAGCCAAACCCCTTCTAAACATACATTACTTTAAAAAACCCACAAAGCAAAGACAGTGAAAGAGAGAGAAATTCTTACAAAATCCGTTCAGGGTCTCTGATGCAACCTGGATTGACCATATCTAGACCCACAGCTGGATGAGACATAAGGCTGGACACTCTTGGGGCTGAGAGGATTGGTGAGGTTGGGTGAGCAAACGCAGATACTTTAAAGTAATACCGCGGGGTACCCACCCCATGGGTCTCAAATCTCCAGGTACAAGGGCATCTTCCTACATCCAAACATGCATGTGAAACCCAGAAGATGGTATGCCGTGAGATCGGGAAAGGTTTCTAAAACGCACCTCATTTCTCCTCTCCTTGTGCTCGGGTTCCCCATTCCAGCCGCTTGATTCACCATCTCCCTACTTGGAGAATCAGCATCTTTAAACTCCTGTATCGTACAGGTTGCAATTTTCCTGAGGATGAACGGGAAGACGGGCAACCAACGAGAGACTAGCCCTAGGTGTTGGGACAGGCACAGGTCACTCCATTTTCCCATCAGGAAGAAGAATGAACCACAGGCTCAGCCTGCCCCCCAGAACCAAAATAGGGCCTGAAGCAATCCTGCGCTTTTGCGGCCAGCTCCCAAAAAAGCGAGTAGACAAATGGAGCTCAGGGGCACTGCAATTCACAAACGTGCAGAGTTATAAATGAGAACTCTCGTCCACAAATATATTGAGGGAAGGCAACGAAGAGGATTTGAAAGTAAGGCAGATTTTCAGGAAACAGATTTCAGGATGTAGATTCGACTCGCCTGTAAAGCACATGAAAAGCGGCAAAACGTTGACAATGATGCCCTTGGCCAAAAAGGGCGTATGCGTTTTTTCCTGAATATATTCAGGAAAAAACGCATACGCCCTTTTTGGCCAACCAAGCAAGCCGGAAGGGCAAATCAGCGCTACAAAGAAGTCTCGCTTGCCCTCGGTCAAAAGGGCCATGCTGAAAAAAGTGTAAAAACCACAAAAGCAGGACAGGCCATGGAGACATGCGAGCCGTGCTAAGCTGATGGGCGGGATGTAAATTGCCCACAGGCACTCTGGAGAAGTGTACGGTGTGTCCTGAAACAAGTAATAAACACAGCTTAGAGAGCATAGGGCACTTCCACTCATGGGCGTATAAATTGGGAAAACTAAAAATCAACAAGACACAGGCACCCCAAAATTTACAGCTGCTCTGTTTCCAAGAACCTCCACTTCGGTACACCTTCAATATCCCAGGAAAGAGAAAAATGGATAAACCAATGGTGGTAATTGGCACAATGGAATGTCACTCAGCCATGAAATCAATGTCATAAGGCTAGTTAGCAGCATGATGAGTGGATTTAGGTACGATGATTCTAAGTGAAATAAGTCACACAGAAAAAGGCACTTATCCTAAGATATCGCTTATAGAGGGAATGTCAAAATCGCTACACTTGAACTGAATTACAAAACAGAACAGAGTCACACCTTTAGAAGACACACTATGGCTGCTTAACGGGAAAGGTGAGGTGGGGTGATGCATAAAACAAGGGTTTGAAATTAGCTCAGAGACCGCTCCATAAGCCAAATATGTAATAGACAAGGCCTACTCCCTGCTCAGTGAACTGGACTCAACACACCCTAGTCACCACACAAGAATATATCTGAGTAGTAAGAATCTGAAAACCTATGTATCGATATCTCTCTTCAAGTGAATCAAGAGGGTGTAAAGCGGCATCAAAACAGCAGGGAAAAGCAGCCAAGCCCGATTCTAAACATAAATTACTTTAAAAAACCCACAAACAAAGACAGTGAAAGAGAGAGAAATTCTTACAAAATCCGTTCAGGGTCTATGATGCAACCTGGATTGACCATATCTAGACCCACAGCTGGATGAGACATAAGGCTGGACACTCTTGGGGCTGAGAGGATTGGTGAGGTTGGGTGAGCAAACGCAGATACTTTAAAGTAAAACTGCGGGGAACACACCCCATGGGTCTCAAATCTCCAGGTACAAGGGAATCTTCCTACATCAAAACATGCATGGGAAACCCAGAAGATGGTATGCCATGAGATCAGGAAAGGTTTCTAAAACGCACCTCATTTCTCCTCTCCTTGTGCACAAGTTCGCCATTCCAGCCACTTGACTAAACATCTCCCTAATTGGAGAATCTGCACCTTTAACCTCCTGTTTCGTCCAGGTTGCAATTTGTCCTGAGGATGAAGGGGAAGACGGGGAAACAACGAGAGACTAGCCCTAGGTGTTGGGACAGGCACAGGTCACTCCATTTTCCCATCAGGAAGAAGAATGAACCACAGGCTCAGCCTGCCCCCCAGAACCAAAATAGGGCCTGAAGCAATCCTGCATTTTTGGGGCCAGCTCCCAAAAAAGCGAGGAGACAAATGGAGCTCAGGGGCACTGCAATTCACAAACATGCAGAGTTATAAATGAGAACTCTCGTCCACAAATATATTGAGGGAAGGCAACGAAGAGGATTTGAAAGCAAGGCAGATTTGCAGGAAACAGATTTCAGGAGGTAGATTCAACTCGCCTTTAAAGCACATGAAAATTGGCAAAACGTTGACAATGATGCCCTTGGCCAAAAAGGGCGTAGGCGTTTTTTCCTGAATATATTCAGGAAAAAACGCATACGCCCTTTTTGGCCAACCAAGCAAGCCGGAAGGGCAAATCAGCGCTACAAAGAAGTCTCGCTTTCCCTCGGTCAAAAGGGCCATGCTGAACAAACTGTAAAAACCAGAAAAGCAGGACAGGCCATGGAGACATGGGAGCCTTGCTACGCTGATGGGCGGGATGTAAATTGCCAACAGGCACTCTGGAGAAGAGTACGGTGTGTCCTGAAACAAGTAATAAACACAGCGTAGAGAGCATAGGGCACTTCCACTCATGGGCGTATAAATTGGGAAAACTAAAAATCAACAAGACACAGGCACCCTAAAGTTTACGGCTGCTCTGTTGCCAAGAACCTCCGCTTCGGTACACCTTCAATATCCCAGGAAAGAGAAAAATGGATAAAGAAATGGTGGTACTTGGCACAATGCAATATCACTCAGCCATGAAATCAATGTCATAAGGCTAGTTAGCAGCATGATGAGTGGATTTAGGTACGATGATTCTAAGTGAAATAAGTCACACAGAAAAAGGCACTTATCCTAAGATATCGCTTATAGAGGGAATGTCAAAATCGCTACACTTGAACTGAATTACAAACAGAACAGAGTCACACCTTTAGAAGACACACTATGGCTGCTTAACGGGAAAGGTGAGGTGGGGTGATGCATAAAACAAGGGTTTGAAATTAGCTCAGACACCGCTCCATAAGCCAAATATGTAATAGACAAGGCCTACTCCCTGCTCAGTTAACTGGACTCAACACCCCCTAGTCACCGCACAAGAATATATCTGACTAGTATGAATCTGAAAACCTGTGTATTGATATCTCTCTGCAAGTGAATCAAGAGGGTGTGAAGCGGCATAAACGCAGCAGGGAAAAGCAGCCAAACCCCATTCTAAACATACATTACTTTAAAAAACCCACAAAGCAAAGACAGTGAAAGAGAGAGAAATTCTTACAAAATCCGTTCAGGGTCTCTGATGCAACCTGGATTGACCATATCTAGACCCACAGCTGGATGAGACATAAGGCTGGACACTCTTGGGGCTGAGAGGATTGGTGAGGTTGGGTGAGCAAACGCAGATACTTTAAAGTAATACCGCGGGGTACACACCCCATGGGTCTCAAATCTCCAGGTACAAGGGCATCTTCCTACATCCAAACATGCATGTGAAACCCAGAAGATGGTATGCCGTGAGATCGGGAAAGGTTTCTAAAACGCACCTCATTTCTCCTCTCCTTGTGCTCTGGTTCCCCATTCCAGCCGCTTGATTCACCATCTCCTTACTTGGAGAATCAGCATCTTTAAACTCCTGTATCGTACAGGTTGCAATTTTCCTGAGGATGAACGGGAAGACGGGCAACCAACGAGAGACTAGCCCTAGGTGTTGGGACAGGCACAGGTCACTCCATTTTTCCATCAGGAAGAAGAATGAACCACAGGCACAGCCTGCCCCCCAGAACCAAAATAGGGCCTGAAGCAATCCTGCGCTTTTGCGGCCAGCTCCCAAAAAAGCGAGTAGACAAATGGAGCTCAGGGGCACTGCAATTCACAAACGTGCAGAGTTATAAATGAGAACTCTCGTCCACAAATATATTGAGGGAAGGCAACGAAGAGGATTTGAAAGTAAGGCAGATTTTCAGGAAACAGATTTCAGGATGTAGATTCGACTCGCCTGTAAAGCACATGAAAAGCGGCAAAACGTTGACAATGATGCCCTTGGCCAAAAAGGGCGTATGCGTTTTTTCCTGAATATATTCAGGAAAAAACGCATACGCCCTTTTTGGCCAACCAAGCA
The DNA here is from genome assembly GCF_028564815.1 of Eubalaena glacialis. Taxonomy (NCBI): domain Eukaryota; kingdom Metazoa; phylum Chordata; class Mammalia; order Artiodactyla; family Balaenidae; genus Eubalaena; species Eubalaena glacialis. Next base: position 259,672 of record NW_026871229.1, on the reverse strand, counting down.
AGCCGGAAGGGCAAATCAGCGCTACAAAGAAGTCTCGCTTGCCCTCGGTCAAAAGGGCCATGCTGAAAAAAGTGTAAAAACCAGAAAAGCAGGACAGGCCATGGAGACATGGGAGCCTTGCTACGCTGATGGGCGGGATATAAATTGCCAACAGGCACTCTGGAGAAGTGTACGGTGTGTCCTGAAACAAGTAATAAACACAGCTTAGAGAGCATAGGGCACTTCCACTCATGGGCGTATAAATTGGGAAAACTAAAAATCAACAAGACACAGGCACCCCAAAATTTACAGCTGCTCTGTTTCCAAGAACCTCCACTTCGGTACACCTTCAATATCCCAGGAAAGAGAAAAATGGATAAACAAATGGTGGTAATTGGCACAATGGAATGTCACTCAGCCATGAAATCAATGCCATAAGGCTAGTTAGCAGCATGATGAGTGGATTTAGCGACGATGATTCTAAGTGAAATAAGTCACACAGAAAAAGACACTTATCCTAAGATATCGCTTATAGAGGGAATGTCAAAATCGCTACACTTGAACTGAATTACAAAACAGAACAGAGTCACACCTTTAGAAGACACACTATGGCTGCTTAACGGGAAAGGTGAGGTGGGGTGATTCATAAAACAAGGGTTTGAAATTAGCTCAGAGACCGCTCCATAAGCCAAATATGTAATAGACAAGGCCTACTCCCTGCTCAGTGAACTGGACTCAACACACCCTAGTCACCACACAAGAATATATCTGAGTAGTAAGAATCTGAAAACCTATGTATCGATATCTCTCTGCAAGTGAATCAAGAGGGTGTAAAGCGGCATCAACACAGCAGGGAAAAGCAGCCAAGCCCCATTCTAAACATAAATTACTTTAAAAAACCCACAAAACAAAGACAGTGAAAGAGAGAGAAATTCTTACAAAATCCGTTCAGGGTCTCTGATGCAACCTGGATTGACCATATCTAGACCCACAGCTGGATGAGACATAAGGCTGGACACTCTTGGGGCTGAGAGGATTGGTGAGGTTGGGTGAGCAAACGCAGATACTTTAAAGTAAAACTGCGGGGAACACACCCCATGGGTCTCAAATCTCCAGGTACAAGGGCATCTTCCTACATCAAAACATGCATGGGAAACCCAGAAGATGGTATGCCATGAGATCGGGAAAGGTTTCTAAAACGCACCTCATTTCTCCTCTCCTTGTGCTCGGGTTCGCCATTCCAGCTGCTTGACCAACCATCTCCCTACTTGGAGAATCAGCACCTTTAACCTCCTGATTGTACAGGTTGCAATTTTTCCTGAGGATGAACGGGAAGACGCGGAACCAACGAGAGACGAGCCCTAGGTGTTGGGACAGGCGTAGGTCACTCCATTTTCCCATCAGGAAGAAGAATGAACCACAGGCTCAGCCTGCCCCCCAGAACCAAAATAGGGCCTGAAGCAATCCTGCGCTTTTGCGGCCAGCTCCCAAAAAAGCGAGGAGACAAATGGAGCTCAGGGGCACTGCAATTCACAAACGTGCAGAGTTATAAATGAGAACTCTCGTCCACAAATATATTGAGGGAAGGCAACGAAGAGGATTTGAAAGCAAGGCAGATTTGCAGGAAACAGATTTCAGGAGGTAGATTCGACTCGCCTTTAAAGCACATGAAAAGCGGCAAAACGTTGACAATGATGCCCTTGGCCAAAAAGGGCGTATGCGTTTTTTCCTGAATATATTCAGGAAAAAACGCATACGCCCTTTTTGGCCAACCAAGCAAGCCGGAAGGGCAAATCAGCGCTACAAAGAAGTCTCGCTTGCCCTCGGTCAAAAGGGCCATGCTGAACAAAGTGTAAAAACCAGAAAAGCAGGACAGGCCATGGAGACATGGGAGCCTTGCTACGCTGATGGGCGGGATGTAAATTGCCAACAGGCACTCTGGAGAACAGTACGGTGTGTCCTGAAACAAGTAATAAACACAGTGTAGAGAGCATAGGGCACTTCCACTCATGGGCGTGTAAATTGGGAAAACTAAAAATCAACAAGACACAGGCACCCCAAACTTTACGGCTGCTCTGTTGCCAAGAACCTCCGCTTCGGTACACCTTCAATATCCCAGGAAAGAGAAAAATGGATAAAGAAATGGTGGTACTTGGCACAATGGAATATCACTCAGCCATGAAATCAATGTCATAAGGCTAGTTAGCAGCATGATGAGTGGATTTAGGTACGATGATTCTAAGTGAAATAAGTCACACAGAAAAAGGCACTTATCCTAAGATATCGCTTATAGAGGGAATGTCAAAATCGCTAAACTTGAACTGAATTACAAAACAGAACAGAGGCACACCTTTAGAAGACACACTATGGCTGCTTAACCGGAAAGGTGAGGTGGGGTGATGCATAAAACAAGGGTTTGAAATTAGCTCAGACACCGCTCCATAAGCCAAATATGTAATAGACAAGGCCTACTCCCTGCTCAGTGAACTGGACTCAACACACCCTAGTCACCACACAAGAATATATCTGACTAGTAAGAATCTGAAAACCTATGTATCGATATCTGTCTGCAAGTGAATCAAGAGGGTGTAAAGCGGCATAAACACAGCAGGGAAAAGCAGCCAAACCCCATTCTATACATACATTACTTTAAAAAACCCACAAAGCAAAGACAGTGAAAGAGAGAGAAATTCTTACAAAATCCGTTCAGGGTCTCTGATGCAACCTGGATTGACCATATCTAGACCCACAGCTGGATGAGACATAAGGCTGGACACTCTTGGGGCTGAGAGGATTGGTGAGGTCGGGTGAGCAAATGCAGATACTTTAAAGTAACACCGCGGGGTACCCACCCCATGGGTCTCAAATCTCCAGGTACAAGGGAATCTTCCTACATCAAAACATGCATGGGAAAGCCAGAAGATGGTATGCCATGAGATCGGGAAAGGTTTCTAAAACGCACCTCATTTCTCCTCTCCTTGTGCTCGGGTTCGCCATTCCAGCTGCTTGACCAACCATCTCCCTACTTGGAGAATCAGCACCTTTAACCTCCTGATTGTACAGGTTGCAATTTGTCCTGAGGATGAACGGGAAGACGAGGAACCAACGAGAGACGAGCCCTAGGTGTTGGGACAGGCGTAGGTCACTCCATTTTCCCATCAGGAAGAAGAATGAACCACAGGCTCAGCCTGCCCCCCAGAACCAAAATAGGGCCTGAAGCAATCCTGCGCTTTTGCGGCCAGCTCCCAAAAAAGCGAGGAGACAAATGGAGCTCAGGGGCACTGCAATTCACAAACGTGCAGAGTTATAAATGAGAACTCTCGTCCACAAATATATTGAGGGAAGGCAACGAAGAGGATTTGAAAGCAAGGCAGATTTGCAGGAAACAGATTTCAGGAGGTAGATTCGACTCGCCTTTAAAGCACATGAAAAGCGGCAAAACGTTGACAATGATGCCCTTGGCCAAAAAGGGCGTATGCGTTTTTTCCTGAATATATTCAGGAAAAAACGCATACGCCCTTTTTGGCCAACCAAGCAAGCCGGAAGGGCAAATCAGCGCTACAAAGAAGTCTCGCTTGGCCTCGGTCAAAAGGGCCATGCTGAACAAAGTGTAAAAACAAGAAAAGCAGGACAGGCCATGGAGACATGGGAGCCTTGCTACGCTGATGGGCGGGATGTAAATTGCCAACAGGCACTCTGGAGAACAGTACGGTGTGTCCTGAAACAAGTAATAAACACAGTGTAGAGAGCATAGGGCACTTCCACTCATGGGCGTATAAATTGGGAAAACTAAAAATCAACAAGACACAGGCACCCCAAACATTACGGCTGCTCTGTTGCCAAGAACCTCAGCTTTGGTACACCTTCAATATCCCAGGAAAGAGAAAAATGGATAAAGAAATGGTGGTACTTGGCACAATGGAATATCACTCAGCCATGAAATCAATGTCATAAGGCTAGTTAGCAGCATGATGAGTGGATTTAGGTACGATGATTCTAAGTGAAATAAGTCACACAGAAAAAGGCACTTATCCTAAGATATCGCTTATAGAGGGAATGTCAAAATCGCTAAACTTGAACTGAATTACAAAACAGAACAGAGGCACACCTTTAGAAGACACACTATGGCTGCTTAACCGGAAAGGTGAGGTGGGGTGATGCATAAAACAAGGGTTTGAAATTAGCTCAGACACCGCTCCATAAGCCCAATATGTAATAGACAAGGCCTACTCCCTGCTCAGTTAACTGGACTCAACACCCCCTAGTCACCGCACAAGATTATATCTGATTAGTATGAATCTGAAAACCTATGTATCGATATCTCTCTGCAATTGAATCAAGAGGGTGTAAAGCGGCATAAACACAGCAGGGAAAAGCAGCCAAACCCCATTCTAAACATACATTACTTTAAAAAACCCACAAAGCAAAGACAGTGAAAGAGAGAGAAATTCTTACAAAATCCGTTCAGGGTCTCTGATGCAACCTGGATTGACCATATCTAGACCCACAGCTGGATGAGACATAAGGCTGGACACTCTTGGGGCTGAGAGGATTGGTGAGGTCGGGTGAGCAAATGCAGATACTTTAAAGTAACACCGCAGGGTACCCACCCCATGGGTCTCAAATCTCCAGGTACAAGGGAATCTTCCTACATCAAAACATGCATGGGAAACCCAGAAGATGGTATGCCATGAGATCGGGAAAGGTTTCTAAAACGCACCTCATTTCTCCTTTCCTTGTGCTCGGGTTCGCCATTCCAGCCACTTGACTAACCATCTCCCTAATTGGAGAATCAGCACCTTTAACCTCCTGTTTCGTCCAGGTTGCAATTTGTCCTGAGGATGAAGGGGAAGACGGGGAAACAACGAGAGACTAGCCCTAGGTGTTGGGACAGGCACAGGTCACTCCATTTTCCCATCAGGAAGAAGAATGAACCACAGGCTCAGCCTGCCCCCCAGAACCAAAATAGGGCCTGAAGCAATCCTGCGCTTTTGCGGCCAGCTCCCAAAAAAGCGAGGAGACAAATGGAGCTCAGGGGCACTGCAATTCACAAACGTGCAGAGTTATAAATGAGAACTCTTGTCCACAAATATATTGAGGGAAGGCAACGAAGAGGATTTGAAAGCAAGGCAGATTTGCAGGAAACAGATTTCAGGAGGTAGATTCGACTCGCCTTTAAAGCACATGAAAAGCGCCAAAACGTTGACAATGAGGCCCTTGGCCAAAAAGGGCGTATGCGTTTTTTCCTGAATATATTCAGGAAAAAACGCATACGCCCTTTTTGGCCAACCAAGCAAGCCGGAAGGGCAACTCAGCGCTACAAAGAAGTCTCGCTTTCCCTCGGTCAAAAGGGCCATGCTGAAGAAAGTGTAAAAACCAGAAAAGCAGGACAGGCCATGGAGACATGGGAGCCTTGCTACGCTGATGGGCGGGATGTAAATTGCCAACAGGCACACTGGAGAAGTGTACGGTGTGTCCTGAAACAAGTAATAAACACAGCGTAGAGAGCATAGGGCACTTCCACTCATGGGCGTATAAATTGGGAAAACTAAAAATAAACAAGACACAGGCACCCCAAACTTTACGGCTGTTCTGTTGCCAAGAACCTCTGCTTCGGTACACCTTCAATATCCCAGGAAAGAGAAAAATGGATAAACAAATGGTGGTACTTGGCACAATGGAATATCACTCAGCCATGAAATCAATGTCATAAGGCTAGTTAGCAGCATGATGAGTGGATTTAGGTAAGATGATTCTAAGTGAAATAAGTCACACAGAAAAAGGCACTTATCCTAAGATATCGCTTATAGAGGGAATGTCAAAATCGCTACACTTGAACTGAATTACAAAACAGAACAGAGGCACACCTTTAGAAGACACCCTATGGCTGCTTAACCGGAAAGGTGAGGTGGGGTGATGCATAAAACAAGGGTTTGAAATTAGCTCAGAGACCGCTCCATAAGCCAAATATGTAATAGACAAGGCCTACTCCCTGCTCAGTTAACTGGACTCAACACCCCCTAGTCACCGCACAAGAATATATCTGACTAGTATGAATCTGAAAACCTGTGTATTGATATCTGTCTGCAAGTGAATCAAGAGGGTGTAAAGCGGCATAAACGCAGCAGGGAAAAGCAGCCAAACCCCATTCTAAACATACATTACTTTAAAAAACCCACAAAGCAAAGACAGTGAAAGAGAGAGAAATTCTTACAAAATCCGTTCAGGGTCTCTGATGCAACCTGGATTGACCATATCTAGACCCACAGCTGGATGAGACATAAGGCTGGACACTCTTGGGGCTGAGAGGATTGGTGAGGTTGGGTGAGCAAACGCAGATACTTTAAAGTAATACCGCGGGGTACACACCCCATGGGTCTCAAATCTCCAGGTACAAGGGCATCTTCCTACATCCAAACATGCATGTGAAACCCAGAAGATGGTATGCCGTGAGATCGGGAAAGGTTTCTAAAACGCACCTCATTTCTCCTCTCCTTGTGCTCTGGTTCCCCATTCCAGCCGCTTGATTCACCATCTCCTTACTTGGAGAATCAGCATCTTTAAACTCCTGTATCGTACAGGTTGCAATTTTCCTGAGGATGAACGGGAAGACGGGCAACCAACGAGAGACTAGCCCTAGGTGTTGGGACAGGCACAGGTCACTCCATTTTTCCATCAGGAAGAAGAATGAACCACAGGCACAGCCTGCCCCCCAGAACCAAAATAGGGCCTGAAGCAATCCTGCGCTTTTGCGGCCAGCTCCCAAAAAAGCGAGTAGACAAATGGAGCTCAGGGGCACTGCAATTCACAAACGTGCAGAGTTATAAATGAGAATTCTCGTCCACAAATATATTGAGGGAAGGCAACGAAGAGGATTTGAAAGTAAGGCAGATTTTCAGGAAACAGATTTCAGGATGTAGATTCGACTCGCCTGTAAAGCACATGAAAAGCGGCAAAACGTTGACAATGATGCCCTTGGCCAAAAAGGGCGTATGCGTTTTTTCCTGAATATATTCAGGAAAAAACGCATACGCCCTTTTTGGCCAACCAAGCAAGCCGGAAGGGCAAATCAGCGCTACAAAGAAGTCTCGCTTGCCCTCGGTCAAAAGGGCCATGCTGAAAAAAGTGTAAAAACCAGAAAAGCAGGACAGGCCATGGAGACATGGGAGCCTTGCTACGCTGATGGGCGGGATGTAAATTGCCAACAGGCACTCTGGAGAAGTGTACGGTGTGTCCTGAAACAAGTAATAAACACAGCTTAGAGAGCATAGGGCACTTCCACTCATGGGCGTATAAATTGGGAAAACTAAAAATCAACAAGACACAGGCACCCCAAAATTTACAGCTGCTCTGTTTCCAAGAACCTCCACTTCGGTACACCTTCAATATCCCAGGAAAGAGAAAAATGGATAAACAAATGGTGGTAATTGGCACAATGGAATGTCACTCAGCCATGAAATCAATGCCATAAGGCTAGTTAGCAGCATGATGAGTGGATTTAGCGACGATGATTCTAAGTGAAATAAGTCACACAGAAAAAGACACTTATCCTAAGATATCGCTTATAGAGGGAATGTCAAAATCGCTACACTTGAACTGAATTACAAAACAGAACAGAGTCACACCTTTAGAAGACACACTATGGCTGCTTAACGGGAAAGGTGAGGTGGGGTGATTCATAAAACAAGGGTTTGAAATTAGCTCAGAGACCGCTCCATAAGCCAAATATGTAATAGACAAGGCCTACTCCCTGCTCAGTGAACTGGACTCAACACACCCTAGTCACCACACAAGAATATATCTGAGTAGTAAGAATCTGAAAACCTATGTATCGATATCTCTCTGCAAGTGAATCAAGAGGGTGTAAAGCGGCATCAACACAGCAGGGAAAAGCAGCCAAGCCCCATTCTAAACATAAATTACTTTAAAAAACCCACAAAACAAAGACAGTGAAAGAGAGAGAAATTCTTACAAAATCCGTTCAGGGTCTCTGATGCAACCTGGATTGACCATATCTAGACCCACAGCTGGATGAGACATAAGGCTGGACACTCTTGGGGCTGAGAGGATTGGTGAGGTTGGGTGAGCAAACGCAGATACTTTAAAGTAAAACTGCGGGGAACACACCCCATGGGTCTCAAATCTACAGGTACAAGGGCATCTTCCTACATCAAAACATGCATGGGAAACCCAGAAGATGGTATGCCATGAGATCGGGAAAGGTTTCTAAAACGCACCTCATTTCTCCTCTCCTTGTGCTCGGGTTCGCCATTCCAGCTGCTTGACCAACCATCTCCCTACTTGGAGAATCAGCACCTTTAACCTCCTGATTGTACAGGTTGCAATTTTTCCTGAGGATGAACGGGAAGACGCGGAACCAACGAGAGACGAGCCCTAGGTGTTGGGACAGGCGTAGGTCACTCCATTTTCCCATCAGGAAGAAGAATGAACCACAGGCTCAGCCTGCCCCCCAGAACCAAAATAGGGCCTGAAGCAATCCTGCGCTTTTGCGGCCAGCTCCCAAAAAAGCGAGGAGACAAATGGAGCTCAGGGGCACTGCAATTCACAAACGTGCAGAGTTATAAATGAGAACTCTCGTCCACAAATATATTGAGGGAAGCAACGAAGAGGATTTGAAAGCAAGGCAGATTTGCAGGAAACAGATTTCAGGAGGTAGATTCGACTCGCCTTTAAAGCACATGAAAAGCGGCAAAACGTTGACAATGATGCCCTTGGCCAAAAAGGGCGTATGCGTTTTTTCCTGAATATATTCAGGAAAAAACGCATACGCCCTTTTTGGCCAACCAAGCAAGCCGGAAGGGCAAATCAGCGCTACAAAGAAGTCTCGCTTGCCCTCGGTCAAAAGGGCCATGCTGAACAAAGTGTAAAAACCAGAAAAGCAGGACAGGCCATGGAGACATGGGAGCCTTGCTACGCTGATGGGCGGGATGTAAATTGCCAACAGGCACTCTGGAGAAGAGTACGGTGTGTCCTGAAACAAGTAATAAACACAGTGTAGAGAGCATAGGGCACTTCCACTCATGGGCGTGTAAATTGGGAAAACTAAAAATCAACAAGACACAGGCACCCCAAACTTTACGGCTGCTCTGTTGCCAAGAACCTCCGCTTCGGTACACCTTCAATATCCCAGGAAAGAGAAAAATGGATAAAGAAATGGTGGTACTTGGCACAATGGAATATCACTCAGCCATGAAATCAATGTCATAAGGCTAGTTAGCAGCATGATGAGTGGATTTAGGTACGATGATTCTAAGTGAAATAAGTCAAACAGAAAAAGGCACTTATCCTAAGATATCGCTTATAGAGGGAATGTCAAAATCGCTAAACTTGAACTGAATTACAAAACAGAACAGAGGCACACCTTTAGAAGACACACTATGGCTGCTTAACCGGAAAGGTGAGGTGGGGTGATGCATAAAACAAGGGTTTGAAATTAGCTCAGACACCGCTCCATAAGCCAAATATGTAATAGACAAGGCCTACTCCCTGCTCAGTGAACTGGACTCAACACACCCTAGTCACCACACAAGAATATATCTGACTAGTAAGAATCTGAAAACCTATGTATCGATATCTGTCTGCAAGTGAATCAAGAGGGTGTAAAGCGGCATAAACACAGCAGGGAAAAGCAGCCAAACCCCATTCTAAACATACATTACTTTAAAAAACCCACAAAGCAAAGACAGTGAAAGAGAGAGAAATTCTTACAAAATCCGTTCAGGGTCTCTGATGCAACCTGGATTGACCATATCTAGACCCACAGCTGGATGAGACATAAGGCTGGACACTCTTGGGGCTGAGAGGATTGGTGAGGTCGGGTGAGCAAATGCAGATACTTTAAAGTAACACCGCGGGGTACCCACCCCATGGGTCTCAAATCTCCAGGTACAAGGGAATCTTCCTACATCAAAACATGCATGGGAAACCCAGAAGATGGTATGCCATGAGATCGGGAAAGGTTTCTAAAACGCACCTCATTTCTCCTTTCCTTGTGCTCGGGTTCCCCATTCCAGCCACTTGACTAACCATCTCCCTAATTGGAGAATCAGCACCTTTAACCTCCTGTTTTGTCCAGGTTGCAATTTGTCCTGAGGATGAAGGGGAAGACGGGGAAACACCGAGAGACTAGCCCTAGGTGTTGGGACAGGCACAGGTCACTCCATTTTCCCATCAGGAAGAAGAATGAACCACAGGCTCAGCCTGCCCCCCAGAACCAAAATAGGGCCTGAAGCAATCCTGCGCTTTTGCGGCCAGCTCCCAAAAAAGCGAGGAGACAAATGGAGCTCAGGGGCACTGCAATTCACAAACGTGCAGAGTTATAAATGAGAACTCTCGTCCACAAATATATTGAGGGAAGGCAACGAAGAGGATTTGAAAGCAAGGCAGATTTGCAGGAAACAGATTTCAGGAGGTAGATTCGACTCGCCTTTAAAGCACATGAAAAGCGGCAAAACGTTGACAATGAGGCCCTTGGCCAAAAAGGGCGTATGCGTTTTTTCCTGAATATATTCAGGAAAAAACGCATACGCCCTTTTTGGCCAACCAAGCAAGCCGGAAGGGCAAATCAGCGCTACAAAGAAGTCTCGCTTTCCCTCGGTCAAAAGGGCCATGCTAAAGAAAGTGTAAAAACCAGAAAAGCAGGACAGGCCATGGAGACATGGGAGCCTTGCTACGCTGATGGGCAGGATGTAAATTGCCAACAGGCACTCTGGAGAAGTGTACGGTGTGTCCTGAAACAAGTAATAAACACAGCGTAGAGAGCATAGGGCACTTCCACTCATGGGCGTCTAAATTGGGAAAACTAAAAATCAACAAGACACAGGCACCCCAAACTTTACGGCTGTTCCGTTGCCAAGAACCTCCGCTTCGGTACACCTTCAATATCCCAGGAAAGAGAAAAATGGATAAACAAATGGTGGTACTTGGCACAATGGAATATCACTCAGCCATGAAATCAATGTCATAAGGCTAGTTAGCAGCATGATGAGTGGATTTAGGTACGATGATTCTAAGTGAAATAAGTCACACAGAAAAAGGCACTTATCCTAAGATATCGCTTATAGAGGGAATGTCAAAATCGCTACACTTGAACTGAATTACAAAACAGAACAGAGTCACACCTTTAGAAGACACACTATGGCTGCTTAACCGGAAAGGTGAGGTGGGGTGATGCATAAAACAAGGGTTTGAAATTAGCTCAGAGACCGCTCCATAAGCCAAATATGTAATAGACAAGGCCTACTCCCTGCTCCGTGAACTGGACTCAACACCCCCTAGTCACCGCACAGGAATATATCTGACTAGTATGAATCTGAAAACCTGTGTATTGATATCTCTCTGCAAGTGAATCAAGAGGGTGTAAAGCGGCATAAACGCAGCAGGGAAAAGCAGCCAAACCCCATTCTAAACATACATTACTTTAAAAAACCCACAAAGCAAAGACAGTGAAAGAGAGAGAAATTCTTACAAAATCCGTTCAGGGTCTCTGATGCAACCTGGATTGACCATATCTAGACCCACAGCTGGATGAGACATAAGGCTGGACACTCTTGGGGCTGAGAGGATTGGTGAGGTTGGGTGAGGAAACGCAGATACTTTAAAGTAATACCGCGGGGTACCCACACCATGGGTCTCAAATCTCCAGGTACAAGGGCATCTTCCTACATCCAAACATGCATGTGGAACCCAGAAGATGGTATGCCATGAGATCGGGAAAGGTTTCTAAAACGCACCTCATTTCTCCTCTCCTTGTGCTCGGGTTCCCCATTTCAGCCGCTTGATTCACCATCTACCTACTTGGAGAATCAGCATCTTTAAACTCCTGTATCCTACAGGTTGCAATTTTCCTGAGGATGAACGGGAAGACGGGCAACCAACGAGAGACTAGCCCTAGGTGTTGGGACAGGCACAGGTCACTCCATTTTTCCATCAGGAAGAAGAATGAACCACAGGCTCAGCCTGCCCCCCAGAACCAAAATAGGGCCTGAAGCAATCCTGCGCTTTTGCGGCCAGCTCCCAAAAAAGCGAGGAGACAAATGGAGCTCAGGGGCACTGCAATTCACAAACGTGCAGAGTTATAAATGAGAACTCTCGTCCACAAATATATTGAGGGAAGGCAACGAAGAGGATTTGAAAGTAAGGCAGATTTTCAGGAAACAGATTTCAGGATGTAGATTCGACTCGCCTGTAAAGCACATGAAAAGCGGAAAAACGTTGACAATGATGCCCTTGGCCAAAAAGGGCGTATGCGTTTTTTCCTGAATATATTCTGGAAAAAACGCATACGCCCTTTTTGGCCAACCAAGCAAGCCGGAAGGGCAAATCAGCGCTACAAAGAAGTCTCGCTTGCCCTCGGTCAAAAGGGCCATGCTGAAAAATGTGTAAAAACCAGAAAAGCAGGACAGGCCATGGAGACATGCGAGCCTTGCTACACTGATGGGCGGGATGTAAATTGCCAACAGGCACTCTGGAGAAGTGTATGGTGTGTCCTGAAACAAGTAATAAACACAGCTTAGAGAGCATAGGGCACTTCCACTCATGGGCGTATAAATTGGGAAAACTAAAAATCAACAAGACACAGGCACCCCAAAATTTACAGCTGCTCTGTTTCCAAGAACGTCCACTTCGGTACACCTTCAATATCCCAGGAAAGAGAAAAATGGATAAACAAATGGTGGTAATTGGCACAATGGAATGTCACTCAGCCATGAAATCAATGTCATAAGGCTAGTTAGCAGCATGATGAGTGGATTTAGGTACGATGATTCTAAGTGAAATAAGTCACACAGAAAAAGACACTTATCCTAAGATATCGCTTATAGAGGGAATGTCAAAATCGCTAAACTTGAACTGAATTACAAAACAGAACAGAGGCACACCTTTAGAAGACACACTATGGCTGCTTAACCGGAAAGGTGAGGTGGGGTGATGCATAAAACAAGGGTTTGAAATTAGCTCAGACACCGCTCCATAAGCCAAATATGTAATAGACAAGGCCTACTCCCTGCTCAGTTAACTGGACTCAACACCCCCTAGTCACCGCACAAGATTATATCTGATTAGTATGAATCTGAAAACCTATGTATCGATATCTCTCTGCAAGTGAATCAAGAGGGTGTAAAGCGGCATAAACACAGCAGGGAAAAGCAGCCAAACCCCATTCTAAACATACATTACTTTAAAAAACCCACAAAGCAAAGACAGTGAAAGAGAGAGAAATTCTTACAAAGTCCGTTCAGGTTCTCTGATGCAACCTGGATTGACCATATCTGGACCCACAGCTGGATGAGACATAAGGCTGGACACTCTTGGGGCTGAGAGGATTGGTGAGGTCGGGTGAGCAAATGCAGATACTTTAAAGTAACACCGCGGGTTACCCACCCCATGGGTCTCAAATCTCCAGGTACAAAGGAATCTTCCTACATCAAAACATGCATGGGAAACCCAGAAGATGGTATGCCATGAGATCGGGAAAGGTTTCTAAAACGCACCTCATTTCTCATCTCCTTGTGCACAAGTTCGCCATTCCAGCCACTTGACTAACCATCTCCCTAATTGGAGAATCAGCACCTTTAACCTCCTGTTTCGTCCAGGTTGCAATTTGTCCTGAGGATGAAGGGGAAGACGGGGAAACAACGAGAGACTAGCCCTAGGTGTTGGGACAGGCACAGGTCACTCCATTTTCCCATCAGGAAGAAGAATGAACCACAGGCTCAGCCTGCCCCCCAGAACCAAAATAGGGCCTGAAGCAATCCTGCGCTTTTGCGGCCAGCTCCCAAAAAAGCGAGGAGACAAATGGAGCTCAGGGGCACTGCAATTCACAAACGTGCAGAGTTATAAATGAGAACTCTCGTCCACAAATATATTGAGGGAAGGCAACGAAGAGGATTTGAAAGCAAGGCAGATTGGCAGGAAACAGATTTCAGGAGGTAGATTCGACTCGCCTTGAAAGCACATGAAAAGCGGAAAAACGTTGACAATGAGGCCCTTGGCCAAAAAGGGCGTATGCGTTTTTTCCTGAATATATTCAGGAAAAAACGCATACGCCCTTTTTGGCCAACCAAGCAAGCCGGAAGGGCAAATCAGCGCTACAAAGTAGTCTCGCTTTCCCTAGGTCAAAAGGGCCATGCTGAAGAAAGTGTAAAAACCAGAAAAGCAGGACAGGCCATGGAGACATGGGAGCCTTGCTATGCTGATGGGCGGGATGTAAATTGCCAACAGGCACTCTGGAGAAGTGTACGGTGTGTCCTGAAACAAGTAATAAACACAGCGTAGAGAGCATAGGGCATTTCCACTCATGGGCGTATAAATTGGGAAAACTAAAAATCAACAAGACACAGGCACCCCAAACTTTACGGCTGTTCTGTTGCCAAGAACCTCCGCTTCGGTACACCTTCAATATCCCAGGAAAGAGAAAAATGGATAAACAAATGGTGGTACTTGGCACAATGGAATGTCACTCAGCCATGAAATCAATGTCATAAGGCTAGTTAGCAGCATGATGAGTGGATTTAGGTACGATGATTCTAAGTGAAATAAGTCACACAGAAAAAGACACTTATCCTAAGATATCGCTTATAGAGGGAATGTCAAAATCACTACACTTGAACTGAATTACAAAACAGAACAGAGTCACACCTTTAGAAGACACACTATGGCTGCTTAACGGGAAAGGTGAGGTGGGGTGATGCATAAAACAAGGGTGTGAAATTAGCTCAGAGACCTCTCCATAAGCCAAATATGTAATAGACAAGGCCTACTCCCTGCTCAGTGAACTGGACTCAACACCCCCTAGTCACCGCACAAGAATATATCTGACTAGTATGAATCTGAAAACCTATGTATCGATATCTCTCTGCAAGTGAATCAAGAGGGTGTAAAGCGGCATAAACACAGCAGGGAAAAGCAGCCAAGCCCCATTCTAAACATAAATTACTTAAAAAAACCCACAAAACAAAGACAGTGAAAGAGAGAGAAATTCTTACAAAATCAGTTCAGGAGCTCTGATGCCACCTGGATAGACCATATCTAGACCCACAGCTGGATGAGACTTAAGGCTGGACACTCTTGGGGCTGAGAGGATTGGTGAGGTTGGGTGAGCAAACGCAGATACTTTAAAGTAATACTGCGGGGTACCCACCCCATGGGTCTCAAATCTCCAGGTACAAGGGCATCTTCCTACATCAAAACATGCATGGGAAACCCAGAGAATTGTATGCCGTGAGATCGGGAAAGGCTTCTAAAATGCACCTCATTTCTCCTCTCCTTGTGCTCGGATTCGCCATTCTAGCTGCTTGACTAAACATCTCCCTACTTGGAGAATCAGCACCTTTAACCTCCTGTTTTGTACAGGTTGCAATTTGTCCTGAGGATGAAAGGGAAGACGGGCAACCAACGAGAGACTAGCCCTAGGTCTTGGGACAGGCACAGGTCACTCCATTTTACCATCAGGAAGAAGAATGAACCACAGGCTCAGCCTGCCCCCCAGAACCAAAAAGGGCCTGAAGCAATCCTGCGCTTTTGCGGCCAGCTCCCAAAAAAGCGAATAGACAAATGGAGCTCAGGGGCACTGCAATACACAAACGTGCAGAGTTATCAATGATTACTCTCGTCCACAAATATATTGAGGGAAGGCAACGAAGAGGATTTGAAAGCAAGGCAGATTTGCAGGAAACAGATTTCAGGAGGTAGATTCGACTCGCCTTTAAAGCACATGAAAAGTGGCAAAACGTTGACAATGATGCCCTTGGCCAAAAAGGGCGTATGCGTTTTTTCCTGAATATATTCAGGAAAAAAGGCATACGCCCTTTTTGGCCAATCAAGCCAGCCGGAAGGGCAAATCAGCGCTACAAAGAAGTCTCGCTTGCCCTCGGTCAAAAGGGCCATGCTGAAAAAAGTGTAAAAACCAGAAAAGCAGGACAGGCCATGGAGACATGGGAGCCTTGCTACGCTGATGGGCAGGTTGTAAATTGCCAACAGCCACTCTGGAGAAGGGTACGGTGTGTCCTGAAACAAGTAATAAACACAGCTTAGAGTACATAGGGCACTTCCACTCATGGGCGTATAAATTGGGAAAAATAAAAATCAACAAGACACAGGCACCCCAACCTTTACGGCTGCTCTTTTTCCAAAAACCTCCACTTCGGTACACCTTCAATATCCCAGAAAGAGAAAAATGGATAAAGAAATGGTGGTACTTGGCCCAATGGAATATCACTCAGCCATGAAATCAATGTCATAAGGCTAGTTAGCAGCATGATGAGTGGATTTAGCGACGATGATTCTAAGTGAAATAAGTCACACAGAAAAAGACACTTATCCTAAGATATCGCTTATAGAGGGAATGTCAAAATCGCTACACTTGAACTGAATTACAAAACAGAACAGGGTCACACCTTTAGAAGACACACTATGGCTGCTTAACGGGAAAGGTGAGGTGGGGTGATGCATAAAACAAGGGTTTGAAATTAGCTCAGAGACCTCTCCATAAGCCAAATATGTAATAGACAAGGCCTACTCCCTGCTCAGTAAACTGGACTCAACACCGCCTAGTCACCGCACAAGAATATAACTGACTATGAAGAATCTGAAAATCTATGTATCGATATCTCTCTGCAAGTGAATCAAGAGGGTGTAAAGCGGCATAAACGCAGCAGAGAAAAGCAGCCAAGCCGCATTCTAAACATAAATTACTTTAAAAAACCCACAAAACAAAGACAGTGAAAGAGAGAGAAATTCTTACAAAATCCGTTCAGGGTCTCTGATGCAACCTGGATTGACCATATCTAGACCCACAGCTGGATGAGACATAAGGCTGGACACTCTTGGGGCTGAGAGGATTGGTGAGGTTGGGTGAGCAAACCCAGATACTTTAAAGTAACACCGCGGGGTACACACCCCATGGGTCTCAAATCTCCAGGTACAAGGGCATCTTCCTACATCAAAACATGCATGGGAAACCCAGAAGATGGTATGCCGTGAGATCGGGAAAGGTTTCTAAAACGCACCTCATTTCTCCTCTCCTTGTGCTCGGGTTCGCCATTCCAGCCGCTTGACTAACCATCTCCCTACTTGGAGAATCAGCACCTTTAACCTCCTGTTTCGTACAGGT
Organism: Eubalaena glacialis; assembly: GCF_028564815.1. Lineage (NCBI taxonomy): Eukaryota > Metazoa > Chordata > Mammalia > Artiodactyla > Balaenidae > Eubalaena > Eubalaena glacialis. Next base: position 242,562 of record NW_026871229.1, on the reverse strand, counting down.
TGCAATCTGTCCTGAGGATGAACGGGAAGACGGGGAACCAACGAGAGACTAGCCCTAGGTGTTGGGACAGGCACAGGTCACTCCATTTTCCCATCAGGAAGAAGAATGAACCACAGGCTCAGCCTGCCCCCCAGAACCAAAAAAGGGCCTGAAGCAATCCTGCGCTTTTGCGGCCAGCTCCCAAAAAAGCGAGTAGACAAATGGAGCTCAGGGGCACTGCAATTCACAAACGTGCAGAGTTATCAATGATAACTCTCGTCCACAAATATATTGAGGGAAGGCAACGAAGAGGATTTGAAAGCAAGGCAGATTTGCAGGAAACAGATTTCAGGAGGTAGATTCGACTCGCCTTTAAAGCACATGAAAAGTGGCAAAACGTTGACAATGATGCCCTTGGCCAAAAAGGGCGTATGCGTTTTTTCCTGAATATATTCAGGAAAAAACGCATACGCCCTTTTTGGCCAACCAAGCAAGCCGGAAGGGCAAATCAGCGCTACAAAGAACTCTCGCTTGCCCTCGGTCAAAAGGGCCATGCTGAACAAACTGTAAAAACCAGAAAAGCAGGACAGGCCATGGAGACATGGGAGCCTTGCTACGCTGATGGGCAGGTTGTAAATTGCCAACAGCCACTCTGGAGAAGGGTACGGTGTGTCCTGAAACAAGTAATAAACACAGCTTAGAGAGCATAGGGCACTTCCACTCATGGGCGTATAAATTGGGAAAACTAAAAATCAACAAGACACAGGCACCCCAAACTTTACGGCTGCTCTGTTTCCAAGAACCTCCACTTCGGTACACCTTCAATATCCCAGAAAGAGAAAAATGGATAAAGAAATGGTGGTACTTGGCCCAATGGAATATCACTCAGCCATGAAATCAATGTCATAAGGCTAGTTAGCAGCATGATGAGTGGATTTAGCGACGATGATTCTAAGTGAAATAAGTCACACAGAAAAAGACACTTATCCTAAGATATCGCTTATAGAGGGAATGTCAAAATCGCTACACTTGAACTGAATTACAAAACAGAACAGAGTCACACCTTTAGAAGACACACTATGGCTGCTTAACGGGAAAGGTGAGGTGGGGTGATGCATAAAACAAGGGTGTGAAATTAGCTCAGAGACCTCTCCATAAGCCAAATATGTAATAGACAAGGCCTATTCCCTGCTCAGTGAACTGGACTCAACACCCCCTAGTCACTGCACAAGAATATATCTGAGTAGTAAGAATCTGAAAACCTATGTATCGATATCTCTCTGCAAGTGAATCAAGAGGGTGTAAAGCGGCATAAACACAACAGGGAAAAGCAGCCAAGCCCCATTCTAAACATAAATTACTTAAAAAAACCCACAAAACAAAGACAGTGAAAGAGAGAGAAATTCTTACAAAATCAGTTCAGGAGCTCTGATGCCACCTGGATAGACCATATCTAGACCCACAGCTGGATGAGACTTAAGGCTGGACACTCTTGGGGCTGAGAGGATTGGTGAGGTTGGGTGAGCAAACGCAGATACTTTAAAGTAATACTGCGGGGTACCCACCCCATGGGTCTCAAATCTCCAGGTACAAGGGCATCTTCCTACATCAAAACATGCATGGGAAACCCAGAGAATTGTATGCCGTGAGATCAGGAAAGGCTTCTAAAATGCACCTCATTTCTCCTCTCCTTGTGCTCGGATTCGCCATTCTAGCTGCTTGACTAAACATCTCCCTACTTGGAGAATCAGCACCTTTAACCTCCTGTTTTGTACAGGTTGCAATTTGTCCTGAGGATGAACGGGAAGACGGGCAACCAACGAGAGACTAGCCCTAGGTCTTGGGACAGGCACAGGTCACTCCATTTTACCATCAGGAAGAAGAATGAACCACAGGCTCAGCCTGCCCCCCAGAACCAAAAAGGGCCTGAAGCAATCCTGCGCTTTTGCGGCCAGCTCCCAAAAAAGCGAATAGACAAATGGAGCTCAGGGGCACTGCAATACACAAACGTGCAGAATTATCAATGATAACTCTCGTCCACAAATATATTGAGGGAAGGCAACGAAGAGGATTTGAAAGCAAGGCAGATTTGCAGGAAACAGATTTCAGGAGGTAGATTCGACTCGCCTTTAAAGCACATGAAAAGTGGCAAAACGTTGACAATGATGCCCTTGGCCAAAAAGGGCGTATGCGTTTTTTCCTGAATATATTCAGGAAAAAAGGCATACGCCCTTTTTGGCCAATCAAGCCAGCCGGAAGGGCAAATCAGCGCTACAAAGAAGTCTCGCTTGCCCTCGGTCAAAAGGGCCATGCTGAAAAAAGTGTAAAAACCAGAAAAGCAGGACAGGCCATGGAGACATGGGAGCCTTGCTACGCTGATGGGCAGGTTGTAAATTGCCAACAGCCACTCTGGAGAAGGGTACGGTGTGTCCTGAAACAAGTAATAAACACAGCTTAGAGTACATAGGGCACTTCCACTCATGGGCGTATAAATTGGGAAAAATAAAAATCAACAAGACACAGGCACCCCAACCTTTACGGCTGCTCTTTTTCCAAAAACCTCCACTTCGGTACACCTTCAATATCCCAGAAAGAGAAAAATGGATAAAGAAATGGTGGTACTTGGCCCAATGGAATATCACTCAGCCATGAAATCAATGTCATAAGGCTAGTTAGCAGCATGATGAGTGGATTTAGCGACGATGATTCTAAGTGAAATAAGTCACACAGAAAAAGACACTTATCCTAAGATATCGCTTATAGAGGGAATGTCAAAATCGCTACACTTGAACTGAATTACAAAACAGAACAGGGTCACACCTTTAGAAGACACACTATGGCTGCTTAACGGGAAAGGTGAGGTGGGGTGATGCATAAAACAAGGGTTTGAAATTAGCTCAGAGACCTCTCCATAAGCCAAATATGTAATAGACAAGGCCTACTCCCTGCTCAGTAAACTGGACTCAACACCGCCTAGTCACCGCACAAGAATATAACTGACTATGAAGAATCTGAAAATCTATGTATCGATATCTCTCTGCAAGTGAATCAAGAGGGTGTAAAGCGGCATAAACGCAGCAGAGAAAAGCAGCCAAGCCCCATTCTAAACATAAATTACTTTAAAAAACCCACAAAACAAAGACAGTGAAAGAGAGAGAAATTCTTACAAAATCCGTTCAGGGTCTCTGATGCAACCTGGATTGACCATATCTAGACCCACAGCTGGATGAGACATAAGGCTGGACACTCTTGGGGCTGAGAGGATTGGTGAGGTTGGGTGAGCAAACCCAGATACTTTAAAGTAACACCGCGGGGTACACACCCCATGGGTCTCAAATCTCCAGGTACAAGGGCATCTTCCTACATCAAAACATGCATGGGAAACCCAGAAGATGGTATGCCGTGAGATCGGGAAAGGTTTCTAAAACGCACCTCATTTCTCCTCTCCTTGTGCTCGGGTTCGCCATTCCAGCCGCTTGACTAACCATCTCCCTACTTGGAGAATCAGCACCTTTAACCTCCTGTTTCGTACAGGTTGCAATCTGTCCTGAGGATGAACGGGAAGACGGGGAACCAACGAGAGACTAGCCCTAGGTGTTGGGACAGGCACAGGTCACTCCATTTTCCCATCAGGAAGAAGAATGAACCACAGGCTCAGCCTGCCCCCCAGAACCAAAAAAGGGCCTGAAGCAATCCTGCGCTTTTGCGGCCAGCTCCCAAAAAAGCGAGTAGACAAATGGAGCTCAGGGGCACTGCAATTCACAAACGTGCAGAGTTATCAATGATAACTCTCGTCCACAAATATATTGAGGGAAGGCAACGAAGAGGATTTGAAAGCAAGGCAGATTTGCAGGAAACAGATTTCAGGAGGTAGATTCGACTCGCCTTTAAAGCACATGAAAAGTGGCAAAACGTTGACAATGATGCCCTTGGCCAAAAAGGGCGTATGCGTTTTTTCCTGAATATATTCAGGAAAAAACGCATACGCCCTTTTTGGCCAACCAAGCAAGCCGGAAGGGCAAATCAGCGCTACAAAGAACTCTCGCTTGCCCTCGGTCAAAAGGGCCATGCTGAACAAACTGTAAAAACCAGAAAAGCAGGACAGGCCATGGAGACATGGGAGCCTTGCTACGCTGATGGGCAGGTTGTAAATTGCCAACAGCCACTCTGGAGAAGGGTACGGTGTGTCCTGAAACAAGTAATAAACACAGCTTAGAGTACATAGGGCACTTCCACTCATGGGCGTATAAATTGGGAAAACTAAAAATCAACAAGACACAGGCACCCCAAACTTTACGGCTGCTCTGTTTCCAAGAACCTCCACTTCGGTACACCTTCAATATCCCAGAAAGAGAAAAATGGATAAAGAAATGGTGGTACTTGGCCCAATGGAATATCACTCAGCCATGAAATCAATGTCATAAGGCTAGTTAGCAGCATGATGAGTGGATTTAGCGACGATGATTCTAAGTGAAATAAGTCACACAGAAAAAGACACTTATCCTAAGATATCGCTTATAGAGGGAATGTCAAAATCGCTACACTTGAACTGAATTACAAAACAGAACAGAGTCACACCTTTAGAAGACACACTATGGCTGCTTAACGGGAAAGGTGAGGTGGGGTGATGCATAAAACAAGGGTGTGAAATTAGCTCAGAGACCTCTCCATAAGCCAAATATGTAATAGACAAGGCCTACTCCCTGCTCAGTGAACTGGACTCAACACCCCCTAGTCACTGCACAAGAATATATCTGAGTAGTAAGAATCTGAAAACCTATGTATCGATATCTCTCTGCAAGTGAATCAAGAGGGTGTAAAGCGGCATAAACACAACAGGGAAAAGCAGCCAAGCCCCATTCTAAACATAAATTACTTAAAAAAACCCACAAAACAAAGACAGTGAAAGAGAGAGAAATTCTTACAAAATCAGTTCAGGAGCTCTGATGCCACCTGGATAGACCATATCTAGACCCACAGCTGGATGAGACTTAAGGCTGGACACTCTTGGGGCTGAGAGGATTGGTGAGGTTGGGTGAGCAAACGCAGATACTTTAAAGTAATACTGCGGGGTACCCACCCCATGGGTCTCAAATCTCCAGGTACAAGGGCATCTTCCTACATCAAAACATGCATGGGAAACCCAGAGAATTGTATGCCGTGAGATCAGGAAAGGCTTCTAAAATGCACCTCATTTCTCCTCTCCTTGTGCTCGGATTCGCCATTCTAGCTGCTTGACTAAACATCTCCCTACTTGGAGAATCAGCACCTTTAACCTCCTGTTTTGTACAGGTTGCAATTTGTCCTGAGGATGAACGGGAAGACGGGCAACCAACGAGAGACTAGCCCTAGGTCTTGGGACAGGCACAGGTCACTCCATTTTACCATCAGGAAGAAGAATGAACCACAGGCTCAGCCTGCCCCCCAGAACCAAAAAGGGCCTGAAGCAATCCTGCGCTTTTGCGGCCAGCTCCCAAAAAAGCGAATAGACAAATGGAGCTCAGGGGCACTGCAATACACAAACGTGCAGAATTATCAATGATAACTCTCGTCCACAAATATATTGAGGGAAGGCAACGAAGAGGATTTGAAAGCAAGGCAGATTTGCAGGAAACAGATTTCAGGAGGTAGATTCGACTCGCCTTTAAAGCACATGAAAAGTGGCAAAACGTTGACAATGATGCCCTTGGCCAAAAAGGGCGTATGCGTTTTTTCCTGAATATATTCAGGAAAAAAGGCATACGCCCTTTTTGGCCAATCAAGCCAGCCGGAAGGGCAAATCAGCGCTACAAAGAAGTCTCGCTTGCCCTCGGTCAAAAGGGCCATGCTGAAAAAAGTGTAAAAACCAGAAAAGCAGGACAGGCCATGGAGACATGGGAGCCTTGCTACGCTGATGGGCAGGTTGTAAATTGCCAACAGCCACTCTGGAGAAGGGTACGGTGTGTCCTGAAACAAGTAATAAACACAGCTTAGAGTACATAGGGCACTTCCACTCATGGGCGTATAAATTGGGAAAAATAAAAATCAACAAGACACAGGCACCCCAACCTTTACGGCTGCTCTTTTTCCAAAAACCTCCACTTCGGTACACCTTCAATATCCCAGAAAGAGAAAAATGGATAAAGAAATGGTGGTACTTGGCCCAATGGAATATCACTCAGCCATGAAATCAATGTCATAAGGCTAGTTAGCAGCATGATGAGTGGATTTAGCGACGATGATTCTAAGTGAAATAAGTCACACAGAAAAAGACACTTATCCTAAGATATCGCTTATAGAGGGAATGTCAAAATCGCTACACTTGAACTGAATTACAAAACAGAACAGGGTCACACCTTTAGAAGACACACTATGGCTGCTTAACGGGAAAGGTGAGGTGGGGTGATGCATAAAACAAGGGTTTGAAATTAGCTCAGAGACCTCTCCATAAGCCAAATATGTAATAGACAAGGCCTACTCCCTGCTCAGTAAACTGGACTCAACACCGCCTAGTCACCGCACAAGAATATAACTGACTATGAAGAATCTGAAAATCTATGTATCGATATCTCTCTGCAAGTGAATCAAGAGGGTGTAAAGCGGCATAAACGCAGCAGAGAAAAGCAGCCAAGCCCCATTCTAAACATAAATTACTTTAAAAAACCCACAAAACAAAGACAGTGAAAGAGAGAGAAATTCTTACAAAATCCGTTCAGGGTCTCTGATGCAACCTGGATTGACCATATCTAGACCCACAGCTGGATGAGACATAAGGCTGGACACTCTTGGGGCTGAGAGGATTGGTGAGGTTGGGTGAGCAAACCCAGATACTTTAAAGTAACACCGCGGGGTACACACCCCATGGGTCTCAAATCTCCAGGTACAAGGGCATCTTCCTACATCAAAACATGCATGGGAAACCCAGAAGATGGTATGCCGTGAGATCGGGAAAGGTTTCTAAAACGCACCTCATTTCTCCTCTCCTTGTGCTCGGGTTCGCCATTCCAGCCGCTTGACTAACCATCTCCCTACTTGGAGAATCAGCACCTTTAACCTCCTGTTTCGTACAGGTTGCAATCTGTCCTGAGGATGAACGGGAAGACGGGGAACCAACGAGAGACTAGCCCTAGGTGTTGGGACAGGCACAGGTCACTCCATTTTCCCATCAGGAAGAAGAATGAACCACAGGCTCAGCCTGCCCCCCAGAACCAAAAAAGGGCCTGAAGCAATCCTGCGCTTTTGCGGCCAGCTCCCAAAAAAGCGAGTAGACAAATGGAGCTCAGGGGCACTGCAATTCACAAACGTGCAGAGTTATCAATGATAACTCTCGTCCACAAATATATTGAGGGAAGGCAACGAAGAGGATTTGAAAGCAAGGCAGATTTGCAGGAAACAGATTTCAGGAGGTAGATTCGACTCGCCTTTAAAGCACATGAAAAGTGGCAAAACGTTGACAATGATGCCCTTGGCCAAAAAGGGCGTATGCGTTTTTTCCTGAATATATTCAGGAAAAAACGCATACGCCCTTTTTGGCCAACCAAGCAAGCCGGAAGGGCAAATCAGCGCTACAAAGAACTCTCGCTTGCCCTCGGTCAAAAGGGCCATGCTGAACAAACTGTAAAAACCAGAAAAGCAGGACAGGCCATGGAGACATGGGAGCCTTGCTACGCTGATGGGCAGGTTGTAAATTGCCAACAGCCACTCTGGAGAAGGGTACGGTGTGTCCTGAAACAAGTAATAAACACAGCTTAGAGAGCATAGGGCACTTCCACTCATGGGCGTATAAATTGGGAAAACTAAAAATCAACAAGACACAGGCACCCCAAACTTTACGGCTGCTCTGTTTCCAAGAACCTCCACTTCGGTACACCTTCAATATCCCAGAAAGAGAAAAATGGATAAAGAAATGGTGGTACTTGGCCCAATGGAATATCACTCAGCCATGAAATCAATGTCATAAGGCTAGTTAGCAGCATGATGAGTGGATTTAGCGACGATGATTCTAAGTGAAATAAGTCACACAGAAAAAGACACTTATCCTAAGATATCGCTTATAGAGGGAATGTCAAAATCGCTACACTTGAACTGAATTACAAAACAGAACAGAGTCACACCTTTAGAAGACACACTATGGCTGCTTAACGGGAAAGGTGAGGTGGGGTGATGCATAAAACAAGGGTGTGAAATTAGCTCAGAGACCTCTCCATAAGCCAAATATGTAATAGACAAGGCCTACTCCCTGCTCAGTGAACTGGACTCAACACCCCCTAGTCACTGCACAAGAATATATCTGAGTAGTAAGAATCTGAAAACCTATGTATCGATATCTCTCTGCAAGTGAATCAAGAGGGTGTAAAGCGGCATAAACACAACAGGGAAAAGCAGCCAAGCCCCATTCTAAACATAAATTACTTAAAAAAACCCACAAAACAAAGACAGTGAAAGAGAGAGAAATTCTTACAAAATCAGTTCAGGAGCTCTGATGCCACCTGGATAGACCATATCTAGACCCACAGCTGGATGAGACTTAAGGCTGGACACTCTTGGGGCTGAGAGGATTGGTGAGGTTGGGTGAGCAAACGCAGATACTTTAAAGTAATACTGCGGGGTACCCACCCCATGGGTCTCAAATCTCCAGGTACAAGGGCATCTTCCTACATCAAAACATGCATGGGAAACCCAGAGAATTGTATGCCGTGAGATCGGGAAAGGCTTCTAAAATGCACCTCATTTCTCCTCTCCTTGTGCTCGGATTCGCCATTCTAGCTGCTTGACTAAACATCTCCCTACTTGGAGAATCAGCACCTTTAACCTCCTGTTTTGTACAGGTTGCAATTTGTCCTGAGGATGAACGGGAAGACGGGCAACCAACGAGAGACTAGCCCTAGGTCTTGGGACAGGCACAGGTCACTCCATTTTACCATCAGGAAGAAGAATGAACCACAGGCTCAGCCTGCCCCCCAGAACCAAAAAGGGCCTGAAGCAATCCTGCGCTTTTGCGGCCAGCTCCCAAAAAAGCGAGTAGAAAAATGGAGCTCAGGGGCACTGCAATTCACAAACGTGCAGAGTTATAAATGAGAACTCTCGTCCACAAATATATTGAGGGAAGGCAACGAAGAGGATTTGAAAGCAAGGCAGATTTGCAGGAAACAGATTTCAGGAGGTAGATTCGACTCGCCTTTAAAGCACATGAAAAGCGGCAAAACGTTGACAATGATGCCCTTGGCCAAAAAGGGCGTATGCGTTTTTTCCTGAATATATTCAGGAAAAAACGCATACGCCCTTTTTGGCCAACCAAGCAAGCCGGAAGGGCAAATCAGCGCTACAAAAAAGTCTCGCTTGCCCTCGGTCAAAAGGGCCATGCTGAAAAAAGTGTAAAAACCAGAAAAGCAGGACAGGCCATGGAGACATGCGAGCCTTGCTACGCTGATGGGCAGGATGTAATTTGCCAACAGGCACTCTGGAGAAGTGTACGGTGTGTCCTGAAACAAGTAATAAACACAGCTTAGAGAGCATAGGGCACTTCCACTCATGGGCGTATAAATTGGGAAAACTAACAATCAACAAGACACAGGCACCCCAAACTTTACGGCTGCTCTGTTTCCAAGAACCTCCACTTCGGTACACCTTCAATATCGCAGGAAAGAGAAAAATGGATAAAGAAATGGTGGTACTTGGCCCAATGGAATATCACTCAGCCATGAAATCAATGTCATAAGGCTAGTTAGCAGCATGATGAGTGGATTTAGCGACGATGATTCTAAGTGAAATAAGTCACACAGAAAAAGACACTTATCCTAAGATATCGCTTATAGAGGGAATGTCAAAATCGCTACACTTGAACTGAATTACAAAACAGAACAGAGTCACACCTTTAGAAGACACACTATGGCTGCTTAACGGGAAAGGTGAGGTGGGGTGATGCATAAAACAAGGGTTTGAAATTAGCTCAGAGACCGCTCCATAAGCCAAATATGTAATAGACAAGGCCACTCCCTGCTCAGTGAACTGGACTCAACACACCCTAGTCACCACACAAGAATATATCTGAGTAGTAAGAATCTGAAAACCTATGTATCGATATCTCTCTGCAAGTGAATCAAGAGGGTGTAAAGCGGCATCAACACAGCAGGGAAAAGCAGCCAAGCCCGATTCTAAACATAAATTACTTTAAAAAACCCACAAAACAAAGACAGTGAAAGAGAGAGAAATTCTTACAAAATCCGTTCAGGGTCTCTGATGCAACCTGGATTGACCATATCTAGACCCACAGCTGGATGAGACATAAGGCTGGACACTCTTGGGGCTGAGAGGATTGGTGAGGTTGGGTGAGCAAACGCAGATACTTTAAAGTAAAACTGCGGGGAACACACCCCATGGGTCTCAAATCTCCAGGTACAAGGGCATCTTCCTACATCAAAACATGCATGGGAAACCCAGAAGATGGTATGCCATGAGATCGGGAAAGGTTTCTAAAACGCACCTCATTTCTCCTCTCCTTGTGCTCGGGTTCGCCATTCCAGCTGCTTGACCAACCATCTCCCTACTTGGAGAATCAGCACCTTTAACCTCCTGATTGTACAGGTTGCAATTTGTCCTGAGGATGAACGGGAAGACGCGGAACCAACGAGAGACGAGCGCTAGGTGTTGGGACAGGCGTAGGTCACTCCATTTTCCCATCAGGAAGAAGAATGAACCACAGGCTCAGCCTGCCCCCCAGAACCAAAAAAGGGCCTGAAGCAATCCTGCGCTTTTGCGGCCAGCTCCCAAAAAAGCGAGTAGGCAAATGGAGCTCAGGGGCACTGCAATTCACAAACGTGCAGAGTTATCAATGATAACTCTCGTCCACAAATATATTGACGGAAGGCAACGAAGAGGATTTGAAAGCAAGGCAGATTTGCAGGAAACAGATTTCAGGAGGTAGATTCGACTCGCCTTTAAAGCACATGAAAAGTGGCAAAACGTTGACAATGATGCCCTTGGCCAAAAAGGGCGTATGCGTTTTTTCCTGAATATATTCAGGAAAAAACGCATACGCCCTTTTTGGCCAACCAAGCAAGCCGGAAGGGCAAATCAGCGCTACAAAGAACTCTCGCTTGCCCTCGGTCAAAAGGGCCATGCTGAACAAACTGTAAAAACCAGAAAAGCAGGACAGGCCATGGAGACATGGGAGCCTTGCTACGCTGATGGGCAGGTTGTAAATTGCCAACAGCCACTCTGGAGAAGGGTACGGTGTGTCCTGAAACAAGTAATAAACACAGCTTAGAGAGCATAGGGCACTTCCACTCATGGGCGTATAAATTGGGAAAACTAAAAATCAACAAGACACAGGCACCCCAAAATTTACGGCTGCTCTGTTTCCAAGAACCTCCACTTCGGTACACCTTCAATATCCCAGAAAGAGAAAAATGGATAAAGAAATGGTGGTACTTGGCCCAATGGAATATCACTCAGCCATGAAATCAATGTCATAAGGCTAGTTAGCAGCATGATGAGTGGATTTAGCGACGATGATTCTAAGTGAAATAAGTCACACAGAAAAAGACACTTATCCTAAGATATCGCTTATAGAGGGAATGTCAAAATCGCTACACTTGAACTGAATTACAAAACAGAACAGGGTCACACCTTTAGAAGACACACTATGGCTGCTTAACGGGAAAGGTGAGGTGGGGTGATGCATAAAACAAGGGTTTGAAATTAGCTCAGAGACCTCTCCATAAGCCAAATATGTAATAGACAAGGCCTACTCCCTGCTCAGTGAACTGGACTCAACACCCCCTAGTCACTGCACAAGAATATATCTGAGTAGTAAGAATCTGAAAACCTATGTATCGATATCTCTCTGCAAGTGAATCAAGAGGGTGTAAAGCAGCATAAACACAGCATAGAAAAGCAGCCAAGCCCCATTCTAAACATAAATTACTTTAAAAACCCACAAAACAAAGACAGTGAAAGAGAAATTCTTACGAAATCCGTTCAGGGTCTCTGATGCAACCTGGATTGACCATATCTAGACCCACAGCTGGATGAGACATAAGGCTGGACACTCTTGGGGCTCAGAGGATTGGTGAGGTTGGGTGAGCAAATGCAGATACTTTAAAGTAACACTGCGGGGTACCCACCCCATGGGTCTCAAATCTCCAGGTACAAGGGCATCTTCCTACATCAAAACATGCATAGGAAACCCAGAAGATGGTATGCTGTGAGATCGGGAATGGCTTCTAAAACGCACCTCATGTCTCCTCTCCTTGTGTTCGGGTTCGCCATTCCAGCCGCTTGACTAACCATCTCCCTACTTGGAGAATCAGCACTTTTAACCTCCTGTTTCGTACAGGTTGCAATTTGTCCTGAGGATGAACGGGAAGAAGGGCAACCAACGAGAGACTAGCCCTAGGTGTTGGGACAGGCACAGGTCACTCCATTTTCCCATCAGGAAGAAGAATGAACCACAGGCTCCGGCGGCCCCCTGGAAGCCGAATAGGGCCTGAAGCAATCCTGCGCTTTTGCGGCCAGCTCCCAAAAAAGCGAGTAGAAAAATGGAGCTCAGGGGCACTGCAATTCACAAACGTGCAGAGTTATAAATGAGAACTCTCGTCCACAAATATATTGAGGGAAGGCAACGAAGAGGATTTGAAAGCAAGGCAGATTTGCAGGAAACAGATTTCAGGAGGTAGATTCGACTCGCCTTTAAAGCACATGAAAAGCGGCAAAACGTTGACAATGATGCCCTTGGCCAAAAAGGGCGTATGCGTTTTTTCCTGAATATATTCAGGAAAAAACGCATACGCCCTTTTTGGCCAACCAAGCAAGCCGGAAGGGCAAATCAGCGCTACAAAAAAGTCTCGCTTGCCCTCGGTCAAAAGGGCCATGCTGAAAAAAGTGTAAAAACCAGAAAAGCAGGACAGGCCATGGAGACATGCGAGCCTTGCTACGCTGATGGGCAGGATGTAATTTGCCAACAGGCACTCTGGAGAAGTGTACGGTGTGTCCTGAAACAAGTAATAAACACAGCTTAGAGAGCATAGGGCACTTCCACTCATGGGCGTATAAATTGGGAAAAATAAAAATCAACAAGACACAGGCACCCCAAACTTTACGGCTGCTCTGTTTCCAAGAACCTCCACTTCGGTACACCTTCAATATCGCAGGAAAGAGAAAAATGGATAAAGAAATGGTGCTACTTGGCCCAATGGAATATCACTCAGCCATGAAATCAATGTCATAAGGCTAGTTAGCAGCATGATGAGTGGATTTAGGTACGATGATTCTAAGTGAAATAAGTCACACAGAAAAAGACACTTATCCTAAGATATCGCTTATAGAGGGAATGTCAAAATCACTACACTTGAACTGAAGTACAAAACAGAACAGAGTCACACCTTTAGAAGACACACTATGGCTGCTTAACGGGAAAGGTGAGGTGGGGTGATGCATAGAACAAGGGTTTGAAATTAGCTCGGAGACCGCTCCATAAGCCAAATATGTAATAGACAAGGCCTACTCCCTGCTCAGTGAACTGGACTCAACACCCCCTAGTCACCGCACAAGAATATATCTGACTAGTAAGAATCTGAAAACCTATGTATCGATATCTCTCTGCAAGTGAATCAAGAGGGTGTAAAGCGGAATAAACACAGCAGGGAAAAGCAGCCAAGCCCCATTCTAAACATAAATTACTTTAAAAAACCCACAAAACAAAGACAGTGAAAGAGAGAGAAATTCTTACAAAATCCGTTCAGGGTGTCGGATGCAACCTGGATTGACCATATCTAGACCCACAGCTGGATGAGACATAAGGCTGGACACTCTTGGGGCTGAGAGTATTGGTGAGGTTGGGTGAGCAAACGCAGATACTTTAAAGTAACACTGCGGGGAACACACCCCATGGGTCTCAAATCTCCAGGTACAAGGGCATCTTCCTACATCAAAACATGCATGGGAAACCCAGAGAATTCTATGCCGTGAGATCGGGAAAGGCTTCTAAAACGCACCTCATTTCTCCTCTCCTTGTGCTCGGGTTCGCCATTCCAGCCACTTGACTAACCATCTCCCTAATTGGAGAATCAGCACATTTAACCTCCTCTTTCGTCCAGGTTGCAATTTGTCCTGAGGATGAAGGGGAAGACGGGGAAACAACGAGAGACTAGCCCTAGGTGTTGGGACAGGCACAGGTTACTCCATTTTCCCATCAGGAAGAAGAATGAACCACAGGCTCAGCCTGCCCCCCAGAAACAAAATAGGGCCTGAAGCAATCCTGCCCTTTTGCGGCCAGCTCCCAAAAAAGCGAGGAGACAAATGGAGCTCAGGGGCACTGCAATTCACAAACGTGCAGAGTTATCAATGATAACTCTCGTCCACAAATATATTGAGGGAAGGCAACGAAGAGGATTTGAAAGCAAGGCAGATTTGCAGGAAACAGATTTCAGGAGGTAGATTCGACTCGCCTTTAAAGCACATGAAAAGTGGCAAAACGTTGACAATGATGCCCTTGGCCAAAAAGGGCGTATGCGTTTTTTCCTGAATATATTCAGGAAAAAAGGCATACGCCCTTTTTGGCCAATCAAGCCAGCCGGAAGGGCAAATCAGCGCTACAAAGAAGTCTCGCTTGCCCTCGGTCAAAAGGGCCATGCTGAAAAAAGTGTAAAAACCAGAAAAGCAGGACAGGCCATGGAGACATGGGAGCCTTGCTACGCTGATGGGCAGGTTGTAAATTGCCAACAGCAACTCTGGAGAAGGGTACGGTGTGTCCTGAAACAAGTAATAAACACAGCTTAGAGTACATAGGGCACTTCCACTCATGGGCGTATAAATTGGGAAAAATAAAAATCAACAAGACACAGGCACCCCAACCTTTACGGCTGCTCTTTTTCCAAAAACCTCCACTTCGGTACACCTTCAATATCCCAGAAAGAGAAAAATGGATAAAGAAATGGTGGTACTTGGCCCAATGGAATATCACTCAGCCATGAAATCAATGTCATAAGGCTAGTTAGCAGCATGATGAGTGGATTTAGGTACGATGATTCTAAGTGAAATAAGTCACACAGAAAAAGACACTTATCCTAAGATATCGCTTATAGAGGGAATGTCAAAATCACTACACTTGAACTGAAGTACAAAACAGAACAGAGTCACACCTTTAGAAGACACACTATGGCTGCTTAACGGGAAAGGTGAGGTGGGGTGATGCATAGAACAAGGGTTTGAAATTAGCTCGGAGACCGCTCCATAAGCCAAATATGTAATAGACAAGGCCTACTCCCTGCTCAGTAAACTGGACTCAACACTGCCTAGTCACCGCACAAGAATATAACTGACTATGAAGAATCTGAAAATCTATGTATCGATATCTCTCTGCAAGTGAATCAAGAGGGTGTAAAGCGGCATAAACGCAGCAGAGAAAAGCAGCCAAGCCCCATTCTAAACATAAATTACTTTAAAAAACCCACAAAACAAAGACAGTGAAAGAGAGAGAAATTCTTACAAAATCCGTTCAGGGTCTCTGATGCAACCTGGATTGACCATATCTAGACCCACAGCTGGATGAGACATAAGGCTGGACACTCTTGGGGCTGAGAGGGTTGGTGAGGTTCAGTGAGCAAACCCAGATACTTTAAAGTAACACCGCGGGGTACACACCCCATGGGTCTCAAATCTCCAGGTAGAAGGGCATCTTCCTACATCAAAACATGCATGGGAAACCCAGAAGATGGTATGCCGTGAGATCGGGAAAGGTTTCTAAAACGCACCTCATTTCTCCTCTCCTTGTGCTCGGGTTCGCCATTCCAGCCGCTTGACTAACCATCTCCCTACTTGGAGAATCAGCACCTTTAACCTCCTGTTTCGTACAGGTTGCAATCTGTCCTGAGGATGAACGGGAAGACGGGGAACCAACGAGAGACTAGCCCTAGGTGTTGGGACAGGCACAGGTCACTCCATTTTCCCATCAGGAAGAAGAATGAACCACAGGCTCAGCCTGCCCCCCAGAACCAAAAAAGGGCCTGAAGCAATCCTGCGCTTTTGCGGCCAGCTCCCAAAAAAGCGAGTAGACAAATGGAGCTCAGGGGCACTGCAATTCACAAACGTGCAGAGTTATCAATGATAACTCTCGTCCACAAATATATTGAGGGAAGGCAACGAAGAGGATTTGAAAGCAAGGCAGATTTGCAGGAAACAGATTTCAGGAGGTAGATTCGACTCGCCTGTAAAGCACATGAAAAGTGGCAAAACGTTGACAATGATGCCCTTGGCCAAAAAGGGCGTATGCGTTTTTTCCTGAATATATTCAGGAAAAAACGCATACGCCCTTTTTGGCCAACCAAGCAAGCCGGAAGGGCAAATCAGCGCTACAAAGAACTCTCGCTTGCCCTCGGTCAAAAGGGCCATGCTGAACAAACTGTAAAAACCAGAAAAGCAGGACAGGCCATGGAGACATGGGAGCCTTGCTACGCTGATGGGCAGGTTGTAAATTGCCAACAGCCACTCTGGAGAAGGGTACGGTGTGTCCTGAAACAAGTTATAAACACAGCTTAGAGAGCATAGGGCACTTCCACTCATGGGCGTATAAATTGGGAAAACTAAAAATCAACAAGACACAGGCACCCCAAACTTTACGGCTGCTCTGTTTCCAAGAACCTCCACTTCGGTACACCTTCAATATCCCAGAAAGAGAAAAATGGATAAAGAAATGGTGGTACTTGGCCCAATGGAATATCACTCAGCCATGAAATCAATGTCATAAGGCTAGTTAGCAGCATGATGAGTGGATTTAGCGACGATGATTCTAAGTGAAATAAGTCACACAGAAAAAGACACTTATCCTAAGATATCGCTTATAGAGGGAATGTCAAAATCGCTACACTTGAACTGAATTACAAAACAGAACAGAGTCACACCTTTAGAAGACACACTATGGCTGCTTAACGGGAAAGGTGAGGTGGGGTGATGCATAAAACAAGGGTGTGAAATTAGCTCAGAGACCTCTCCATAAGCCAAATATGTAATAGACAAGGCCTACTCCCTGCTCAGTGAACTGGACTCAACACCCCCTAGTCACTGCACAAGAATATATCTGAGTAGTAAGAATCTGAAAACCTATGTATCGATATCTCTCTGCAAGTGAATCAAGAGGGTGTAAAGCGGCATAAACACAACAGGGAAAAGCAGCCAAGCCCCATTCTAAACATAAATTACTTAAAAAAACCCACAAAACAAAGACAGTGAAAGAGAGAGAAATTCTTACAAAATCAGTTCAGGAGCTCTGATGCCACCTGGATAGACCATATCTAGACCCACAGCTGGATGAGACTTAAGGCTGGACACTCTTGGGGCTGAGAGGATTGGTGAGGTTGGGTGAGCAAACGCAGATACTTTAAAGTAATACTGCGGGGTACCCACCCCATGGGTCTCAAATCTCCAGGTACAAGGGCATCTTCCTACATCAAAACATGCATGGGAAACCCAGAGAATTGTATGCCGTGAGATCGGGAAAGGCTTCTAAAATGCACCTCATTTCTCCTCTCCTTGTGCTCGGATTCGCCATTCTAGCTGCTTGACTAAACATCTCCCTACTTGGAGAATCAGCACCTTTAACCTCCTGTTTTGTACAGGTTGCAATTTGTCCTGAGGATGAACGGGAAGACGGGCAACCAACGAGAGACTAGCCCTAGGTCTTGGGACAGGCACAGGTCACTCCATTTTACCATCAGGAAGAAGAATGAACCACAGGCTCAGCCTGCCCCCCAGAACCAAAAAGGGCCTGAAGCAATCCTGCGCTTTTGCGGCCAGCTCCCAAAAAAGCGAATAGACAAATGGAGCTCAGGGGCACTGCAATACACAAACGTGCAGAGTTATCAATGATAACTCTCGTCCACAAATATATTGAGGGAAGGCAACGAAGAGGATTTGAAAGCAAGGCAGATTTGCAGGAAACAGATTTCAGGAGGTAGATTCGACTCGCCTTTAAAGCACATGAAAAGTGGCAAAACGTTGACAATGATGCCCTTGGCCAAAAAGGGCGTATGCGTTTTTTCCTGAATATATTCAGGAAAAAAGGCATACGCCCTTTTTGGCCAATCAAGCCAGCTGGAAGGGCAAATCAGCGCTACAAAGAAGTCTCGCTTGCCCTCGGTCAAAAGGGCCATGCTGAAAAAAGTGTAAAAACCAGAAAAGCAGGACAGGCCATGGAGACATGGGAGCCTTGCTACGCTGATGGGCAGGTTGTAAATTGCCAACAGCCACTCTGGAAAAGGGTACGGTGTGTCCTGAAACAAGTAATAAACACAGCTTAGAGTACATAGGGCACTTCCACTCATGGGCGTATAAATTGGGAAAAAGAAAAATCAACAAGACACAGGCACCCCAACCTTTACGGCTGCTCTGTTTCCAAAAACCTCCACTTCGGTACACCTTCAATATCCCAGAAAGAGAAAAATGGATAAAGAAATGGTGGTACTTGGCCCAATGGAATATCACTCAGCCATGAAATCAATGTCATAAGGCTAGTTAGCAGCATGATGAGTGGATTTAGCGACGATGATTCTAAGTGAAATAAGTCACACAGAAAAAGACACTTATCCTAAGATATCGCTTATAGAGGGAATGTCAAAATCGCTACACTTGAACTGAATTACAAAACAGAACAGGGTCACACCTTTAGAAGACACACTATGGCTGCTTAACGGGAAAGGTGAGGTGGGGTGATGCATAAAACAAGGGTTTGAAATTAGCTCAGAGACCTCTCCATAAGCCAAATATGTAATAGACAAGGCCTACTCCCTGCTCAGTGAACTGGACTCAACACCCCCTAGTCACTGCACAAGAATATATCTGAGTAGTAAGAATCTGAAAACCTATGTATCGATATCTCTCTGCAAGTGAATCAAGAGGGTGTAAAGCAGCATAAACACAGCATAGAAAAGCAGCCAAGCCCCATTCTAAACATAAATTACTTTAAAAACCCACAAAACAAAGACAGTGAAAGAGAGAGAAATTCTTACGAAATCCGTTCAGGGTCTCTGATGCAACCTGGATTGACCATATCTAGACCCACAGCTGGATGAGACATAAGGCTGGACACTCTTGGGGCTCAGAGGATTGGTGAGGTTGGGTGAGCAAATGCAGATACTTTAAAGTAACACTGCGGGGTACCCACCCCATGGGTCTCAAATCTCCAGGTACAAGGGCATCTTCCTACATCAAAACATGCATAGGAAACCCAGAAGATGGTATGCTGTGAGATCGGGAAAGGCTTCTAAAACGCACCTCATTTCTCCTCTCCTTGTGTTCGGGTTCGCCATTCCAGCCGCTTGACTAACCATCTCCCTACTTGGAGAATCAGCACTTTTAACCTCCTGTTTCGTACAGGTTGCAATTTGTCCTGAGGATGAACGGGAAGAAGGGCAACCAACGAGAGACTAGCCCTAGGTGTTGGGACAGGCACAGGTCACTCCATTTTCCCATCAGGAAGAAGAATGAACCACAGGCTCCGGCGGCCCCCTGGAAGCCGAATAGGGCCTGAAGCAATCCTGCGCTTTTGCGGCCAGCTCCCAAAAAAGCGAGTAGAAAAATGGAGCTCAGGGGCACTGCAATTCACAAACGTGCAGAGTTATAAATGAGAACTCTCGTCCACAAATATATTGAGGGAAGGCAACGAAGAGGATTTGAAAGCAAGGCAGATTTGCAGGAAACAGATTTCAGGAGGTAGATTCGACTCGCCTTTAAAGCACATGAAAAGCGGCAAAACGTTGACAATGATGCCCTTGGCCAAAAAGGGCGTATGCGTTTTTTCCTGAATATATTCAGGAAAAAACGCATACGCCCTTTTTGGCCAACCAAGCAAGCCGGAAGGGCAAATCAGCGCTACAAAAAAGTCTCGCTTGCCCTCGGTCAACAGGGCCATGCTGAAAAAAGTGTAAAAACCAGAAAAGCAGGACAGGCCATGGAGACATGCGAGCCTTGCTACGCTGATGGGCAGGATGTAATTTGCCAACAGGCACTCTGGAGAAGTGTACGGTGTGTCCTGAAACAAGTAATAAACACAGCTTAGAGAGCATAGGGCACTTCCACTCATGGGCGTATAAATTGGGAAAACTAAAAATCAACAAGACACAGGCACCCCAAACTTTACGGCTGCTCTGTTTCCAAGAACCTCCACTTCGGTACACCTTCAATATCCCAGGAAAGAGAAAAATGGATAAAGAAATGGTGCTACTTGGCCCAATGGAATATCACTCAGCCATGAAATCAATGTCATAAGGCTAGTTAGCAGCATGATGAGTGGATTTAGGTACGATGATTCTAAGTGAAATAAGTCACACAGAAAAAGACACTTATCCTAAGATATCGCTTATAGAGGGAATGTCAAAATCACTACACTTGAACTGAAGTACAAAACAGAACAGAGTCACACCTTTAGAAGACACACTATGGCTGCTTAACGGGAAAGGTGAAGTGGGGTGATGCATAGAACAAGGGTTTGAAATTAGCTCGGAGACCGCTCCATAAGCCAAATCTGTAATAGACAAGGCCTACTCCCTGCTCAGTGAACTGGACTCAACACCCCCTAGTCACCGCACAAGAATATATCTGACTAGTAAGAATCTGAAAACCTATGTATCGATATCTCTCTGCAAGTGAATCAAGAGGGTGTAAAGCGGAATAAACACAGCAGGGAAAAGCAGCCAAGCCCCATTCTAAACATAAATTACTTTAAAAAACCCACAAAGCAAAGACAGTGAAAGAGAGAGAAATTCTTACAAAATCCGTTCAGGTTCTCTGATGCAACCTGGATTGACCATATCTAGACCCACAGCTGGATGAGACATAAGGCTGGACACTCTTGGGGCTGAGAGGATTGGTGAGGTCGGGTGAGCAAATGCAGATACTTTAAAGTAACACCGCGGGTACCCACCCCATGGGTCTCAAATCTCCAGGTACAAGGGAATCTTCCTACATCAAAACATGCATGGGAAACCCAGAAGATGGTATGCCATGAGATCGGGAAAGGTTTCTAAAACGCACCTCATTTCTCCTCTCCTTGTGCACAAGTTCGCCATTCCAGCCACTTGACTAACCATCTCCCTAATTGGAGAATCAGCACCTTTAACCTCCTGTTTCGTCCAGGTTGCAATTTGTCCTGAGGATGAAGGGGAAGACGGGGAAACAACGAGAGACTAGCCCTAGGTGTTGGGACAGGCACAGGTCACTCCATTTTCCAATCAGGAAGAAGAATGAACCACAGGCTCAGCCTACCCCCCAGAACCAAAAAAGGGCCTGAAGCAATCCTGCGCTTTTGCGGCCAGCTCCCAAAAAAGCGAGGAGCCAAATGGAGCTCAGGGGCACTGCAATTCACAAACGTGCAGAGTTATAAATGAGAACTCTCGTCCACAAATATATTGAGGGAAGGCAACGAAGAGGATTTGAAAGCAAGGCAGATTTGCAGGAAACAGATTTCAGGAGGTAGATTCAACTCGACTTTAAAGCACATGAAAAGCGGCAAAACGTTGACAATGATGCCCTTGGCCAAAAAGGGCGTATGCGTTTTTTCCTGAATATATTCAGGAAAAAACGCATACGCCCTTTTTGGCCAACCAAGCAAGCCGGAAGGGCAAATCAGCGCTACAAAGAAGTCTCGCTTGCCCTCGGTCAAAAGGGCCATGCTGAACAAAGTGTAAAAACCAGAAAAGCAGGACAGGCCATGGAGACATGCGAGCCTTGCTACACTGATGGGCGGGATGTAAATTGCCAACAGGCACTCTGGAGAAGTGTACGGTGTGTCCTGAAACAAGTAATAAACACAGCTTAGAGAGCATAGGGCACTTCCACTCATGGGCGAATAAATTGGGAAAACTAAAAATCAACAAGACACAGGCACCCCAAAATTTACAGCTGCTCTGTTTCCAAGAACCTCCACTTCGGTACACCTTCAATATCCCAGGAAAGAGAAAAATGGATAAACAAATGTTGGTAATTGGCACAATGGAATGTCACTCAGCCATGAAATAAATGTCATAAGGCTAGTTAGCAGCATGATGAGTGGATTTAGCGACGATGATTCTAAGTGAAATAAGTCACACAGAAAAAGACACTTATCCTAAGATATCGCTTATAGAGGGAATGTCAAAATCGCTACACTTGAACTGAATTACAAAACAGAACAGAGTCACACCTTTAGAAGACACACTATGGCTGCTTAACGGGAAAGGTGAGGTGGGGTGATGCATAAAACAAGGGTTTGAAATTAGCTCAGAGACCGCTCCATAAGCCAAATATGTAATAGACAAGGCCACTCCCTGCTCAGTGAACTGGACTCAACACACCCTAGTCACCACACAAGAATATATCTGAGTAGTAAGAATCTGAAAACCTATGTATCGATATCTCTCTGCAAGTGAATCAAGAGGGTGTAAAGCGGCATCAACACAGCAGGGAAAAGCAGCCAAGCCCGATTCTAAACATAAATTACTTTAAAAAACCCACAAAACAAAGACAGTGAAAGAGAGAGAAATTCTTACAAAATCCGTTCAGGGTCTCTGATGCAACCTGGATTGACCATATCTAGACCCACAGCTGGATGAGACATAAGGCTGGACACTCTTGGGGCTGAGAGGATTGGTGAGGTTGGGTGAGCAAACGCAGATACTTTAAAGTAAAACTGCGGGGAACACACCCCATGGGTCTCAAATCTCCAGGTACAAGGGCATCTTCCTACATCAAAACATGCATGGGAAACCCAGAAGATGGTATGCCATGAGATCGGGAAAGGTTTCTAAAACGCACCTCATTTCTCCTCTCCTTGTGCTCGGGTTCGCCATTCCAGCTGCTTGACCAACCATCTCCCTACTTGGAGAATCAGCACCTTTAACCTCCTGATTGTACAGGTTGCAATTTGTCCTGAGGATGAACGGGAAGACGCGGAACCAACGAGAGACGAGCGCTAGGTGTTGGGACAGGCGTAGGTCACTCCATTTTCCCATCAGGAAGAAGAATGAACCACAGGCTCAGCCTGCCCCCCAGAACCAAAAAAGGGCCTGAAGCAATCCTGCGCTTTTGCGGCCAGCTCCCAAAAAAGCGAGTAGACAAATGGAGCTCAGGGGCACTGCAATTCACAAACGTGCAGAGTTATCAATGATAACTCTCGTCCACAAATATATTGACGGAAGGCAACGAAGAGGATTTGAAAGCAAGGCAGATTTGCAGGAAACAGATTTCAGGAGGTAGATTCGACTCGCCTTTAAAGCACATGAAAAGTGGCAAAACGTTGACAATGATGCCCTTGGCCAAAAAGGGCGTATGCGTTTTTTCCTGAATATATTCAGGAAAAAACGCATACGCCCTTTTTGGCCAACCAAGCAAGCCGGAAGGGCAAATCAGCGCTACAAAGAACTCTCGCTTGCCCTCGGTCAAAAGGGCCATGCTGAACAAACTGTAAAAACCAGAAAAGCAGGACAGGCCATGGAGACATGGGAGCCTTGCTACGCTGATGGGCAGGTTGTAAATTGCCAACAGCCACTCTGGAGAAGGGTACGGTGTGTCCTGAAACAAGTAATAAACACAGCTTAGAGAGCATAGGGCACTTCCACTCATGGGCGTATAAATTGGGAAAACTAAAAATCAACAAGACACAGGCACCCCAAACTTTACGGCTGCTCTGTTTCCAAGAACCTCCACTTCGGTACACCTTCAATATCGCAGGAAAGAGAAAAATGGATAAAGAAATGGTGCTACTTGGCCCAATGGAATATCACTCAGCCATGAAATCAATGTCATAAGGCTAGTTAGCAGCATGATGAGTGGATTTAGGTACGATGATTCTAAGTGAAATAAGTCACACAGAAAAAGACACTTATCCTAAGATATCGCTTATAGAGGGAATGTCAAAATCACTACACTTGAACTGAAGTACAAAACAGAACAGAGTCACACCTTTAGAAGACACACTATGGCTGCTTAACGGGAAAGGTGAGGTGGGGTGATGCATAGAACAAGGGTTTGAAATTAGCTCGGAGACCGCTCCATAAGCCAAATATGTAATAGACAAGGCCTACTCCCTGCTCAGTGAACTGGACTCAACACCCCCTAGTCACCGCACAAGAATATATCTGACTAGTAAGAATCTGAAAACCTATGTATCGATATCTCTCTGCAAGTGAATCAAGAGGGTGTAAAGCGGAATAAACACAGCAGGGAAAAGCAGCCAAGCCCCATTCTAAACATAAATTACTTTAAAAAACCCACAAAGCAAAGACAGTGAAAGAGAGAGAAATTCTTACAAAATCCGTTCAGGTTCTCTGATGCAACCTGGATTGACCATATCTAGACCCACAGCTGGATGAGACATAAGGCTGGACACTCTTGGGGCTGAGAGGATTGGTGAGGTCGGGTGAGCAAATGCAGATACTTTAAAGTAACACCGCGGGTACCCACCCCATGGGTCTCAAATCTCCAGGTACAAGGGAATCTTCCTACATCAAAACATGCATGGGAAACCCAGAAGATGGTATGCCATGAGATCGGGAAAGGTTTCTAAAACGCACCTCATTTCTCCTCTCCTTGTGCACAAGTTCGCCATTCCAGCCACTTGACTAACCATCTCCCTAATTGGAGAATCAGCACCTTTAACCTCCTGTTTCGTCCAGGTTGCAATTTGTCCTGAGGATGAAGGGGAAGACGGGGAAACAACGAGAGACTAGCCCTAGGTGTTGGGACAGGCACAGGTCACTCCATTTTCCCATCAGGAAGAAGAATGAACCACAGGCTCAGCCTACCCCCCAGAACCAAAAAAGGGCCTGAAGCAATCCTGCGCTTTTGCGGCCAGCTCCCAAAAAAGCGAGGAGCCAAATGGAGCTCAGGGGCACTGCAATTCACAAACGTGCAGAGTTATAAATGAGAACTCTCGTCCACAAATATATTGAGGGAAGGCAACGAAGAGGATTTGAAAGCAAGGCAGATTTGCAGGAAACAGATTTCAGGAGGTAGATTCAACTCGCCTTTAAAGCACATGAAAAGTGGCAAAACGTTGACAATGATGCCCTTGGCCAAAAAGGGCGTATGCGTTTTTTCCTGAATATATTCAGGAAAAAACGCATACGCCCTTTTTGGCCAACCAAGCAAGCCGGAAGGGCAAATCAGCGCTACAAAGAAGTCTCGCTTGCCCTCGGTCAAAAGGGCCATGCTGAACAAAGTGTAAAAACCAGAAAAGCAGGACAGGCCATGGAGACATGCGAGCCTTGCTACACTGATGGGCGGGATGAAAATTGCCAACAGGCACTCTGGAGAAGTGTACGGTGTGTCCTGAAACAAGTAATAAACACAGCTTAGAGAGCATAGGGCACTTCCACTCATGGGCGAATAAATTGGGAAAACTAAAAATCAACAAGACACAGGCACCCCAAAATTTACAGCTGCTCTGTTTCCAAGAACCTCCACTTCGGTACACCTTCAATATCCCAGGAAAGAGAAAAATGGATAAACAAATGTTGGTAATTGGCACAATGGAATGTCACTCAGCCATGAAATAAATGTCATAAGGCTAGTTAGCAGCATGATGAGTGGATTTAGCGACGATGATTCTAAGTGAAATAAGTCACACAGAAAAAGACACTTATCCTAAGATATCGCTTATAGAGGGAATGTCAAAATCGCTACACTTGAACTGAATTACAAAACAGAACAGAGTCACACCTTTAGAAGACACACTATGGCTGCTTAACGGGAAAGGTGAGGTGGGGTGATGCATAAAACAAGGGTTTGAAATTAGCTCAGAGACCGCTCCATAAGCCAAATATGTAATAGACAAGGCCACTCCCTGCTCAGTGAACTGGACTCAACACACCCTAGTCACCACACAAGAATATATCTGAGTAGTAAGAATCTGAAAACCTATGTATCGATATCTCTCTGCAAGTGAATCAAGAGGGTGTAAAGCGGCATCAACACAGCAGGGAAAAGCAGCCAAGCCCGATTCTAAACATAAATTACTTTAAAAAACCCACAAAACAAAGACAGTGAAAGAGAGAGAAATTCTTACAAAATCCGTTCAGGGTCTCTGATGCAACCTGGATTGACCATATCTAGACCCACAGCTGGATGAGACATAAGGCTGGACACTCTTGGGGCTGAGAGGATTGGTGAGGTTGGGTGAGCAAACGCAGATACTTTAAAGTAAAACTGCGGGGAACACACCCCATGGGTCTCAAATCTCCAGGTACAAGGGCATCTTCCTACATCAAAACATGCATGGGAAACCCAGAAGATGGTATGCCATGAGATCGGGAAAGGTTTCTAAAACGCACCTCATTTCTCCTCTCCTTGTGCTCGGGTTCGCCATTCCAGCTGCTTGACCAACCATCTCCCTACTTGGAGAATCAGCACCTTTAACCTCCTGATTGTACAGGTTGCAATTTGTCCTGAGGATGAACGGGAAGACGCGGAACCAACGAGAGACGAGCGCTAGGTGTTGGGACAGGCGTAGGTCACTCCATTTTCCCATCAGGAAGAAGAATGAACCACAGGCTCAGCCTGCCCCCCAGAACCAAAAAAGGGCCTGAAGCAATCCTGCGCTTTTGCGGCCAGCTCCCAAAAAAGCGAGTAGACAAATGGAGCTCAGGGGCACTGCAATTCACAAACGTGCAGAGTTATAAATGAGAACTCTCGTCCACAAATATATTGAGGGAAGGCAACGAAGAGGATTTGAAAGCAAGGCAGATTTGCAGGAAACAGATTTCAGGAGGTAGATTCGACTCGCCTTTAAAGCACATGAAAAGCGGCAAAACGTTGACAATGATGCCCTTGGCCAAAAAGGGCGTATGCGTTTTTTCCTGAATATATTCAGGAAAAAACGCATACGCCCTTTTTGGCCAACCAAGCAAGCCGGAAGGGCAAATCAGCGCTACAAAAAAGTCTCGCTTGCCCTCGGTCAAAAGGGCCATGCTGAAAAAAGTGTAAAAACCAGAAAAGCAGGACAGGCCATGGAGACATGCGAGCCTTGCTACGCTGATGGGCAGGATGTAATTTGCCAACAGGCACTCTGGAGAAGTGTACGGTGTGTCCTGAAACAAGTAATAAACACAGCTTAGAGAGCATAGGGCACTTCCACTCATGGGCGTATAAATTGGGAAAAATAAAAATCAACAAGACACAGGCACCCCAAACTTTACGGCTGCTCTGTTTCCAAGAACCTCCACTTCGGTACACCTTCAATATCGCAGGAAAGAGAAAAATGGATAAAGAAATGGTGCTACTTGGCCCAATGGAATATCACTCAGCCATGAAATCAATGTCATAAGGCTAGTTAGCAGCATGATGAGTGGATTTAGGTACGATGATTCTAAGTGAAATAAGTCACACAGAAAAAGACACTTATCCTAAGATATCGCTTATAGAGGGAATGTCAAAATCACTACACTTGAACTGAAGTACAAAACAGAACAGAGTCACACCTTTAGAAGACACACTATGGCTGCTTAACGGGAAAGGTGAGGTGGGGTGATGCATAGAACAAGGGTTTGAAATTAGCTCGGAGACCGCTCCATAAGCTAAATATGTAATAGACAAGGCCTACTCCCTGCTCAGTGAACTGGACTCAACACCCCCTAGTCACCGCACAAGAATATATCTGACTAGTAAGAATCTGAAAACCTATGTATCGATATCTCTCTGCAAGTGAATCAAGAGGGTGTAAAGCGGAATAAACACAGCAGGGAAAAGCAGCCAAGCCCCATTCTAAACATAAATTACTTTAAAAAACCCACAAAACAAAGACAGTGAAAGAGAGAGAAATTCTTACAAAATCCGTTCAGGGTGTCGGATGCAACCTGGATTGACCATATCTAGACCCACAGCTGGATGAGACATAAGGCTGGACACTCTTGGGGCTGAGAGGATTGGTGAGGTTGGGTGAGCAAACGCAGATACTTTAAAGTAACACTGCGGGGAACACACCCCATGGGTCTCAAATCTCCAGGTACAAGGGCATCTTCCTACATCAAAACATGCATGGGAAACCCAGAGAATTGTATGCCGTGAGATCGGGAAAGGCTTCTAAAACGCACCTCATTTCTCCTCTCCTTGTGCTCGGGTTCGCCATTCCAGCCACTTGACTAACCATCTCCCTAATTGGAGAATCAGCACATTTAACCTCCTCTTTCGTCCAGGTTGCAATTTGTCCTGAGGATGAAGGGGAAGACGGGGAAACAACGAGAGACTAGCCCTAGGTGTTGGGACAGGCACAGGTTACTCCATTTTCCCATCAGGAAGAAGAATGAACCACAGGCTCAGCCTGCCCCCCAGAAACAAAATAGGGCCTGAAGCAATCCTGCCCTTTTGCGGCCAGCTCCCAAAAAAGCGAGGAGACAAATGGAGCTCAGGGGCACTGCAATTCACAAACGTGCAGAGTTATAAATGAGAACTCTCGTCCACAAATATATTGAGGGAAGGCAACGAAGAGGATTTGAAAGCAAGGCAGATTTGCAGGAAACAGATTTCAGGAGGTAAATTCGACTCGCCTGTAAAGCACATGAAAAGCGGCAAAACGTTGACAATGATGCCCTTGGCCATAAACGGCGTATGCGTTTTTTCCTGAATATATTCAGGAAAAAACGCATACGCCGTTTTTGGCCAACCAAGCAAGCCGGAAGGGCAAATCAGCGCTACAAAGAAGTCT
The DNA here is from genome assembly GCF_028564815.1 of Eubalaena glacialis. Lineage (NCBI taxonomy): Eukaryota > Metazoa > Chordata > Mammalia > Artiodactyla > Balaenidae > Eubalaena > Eubalaena glacialis. The sequence continues at coordinate 213,938 of NW_026871229.1, read as the reverse complement.
CGCTTTCCCTCGGTCAAAAGGGCCATGCTGAAAAAAGTGTAAAAACCAGAAAAGCAGGACAGGCCATGGAGACATGCGAGCCTTGCTACGCTGATGGGTGGGATGTAAATTGCCAACAGGCACTCTGGAGAAGTGTACGGTGTGTCCTGAAACAAGTAATAAACACAGCTTAGAGAGCATAGGGCACATCCACTCATGGGCGTATAAATTGGGAAAAATAAAAATCAACAAGACACAGGCACCCCAAACTTTACAGCTGCTCTGTTTCCAAGAACCTCCACTTCGGTACACCTTCAATATCCCAGGAAAGAGAAAAATGGATAAACAAATGGTGGTACTTGGCACTATGGAATGTCACTCAGCCATGAAATCAATGTCATAAGGCTAGTTAGCAGCATGATGAGTGGATGTAGGTACGATGATTCTAAGTGAAATAAGTCACACAGAAAAAGACACTTATCCTAATATATCGCTTATAGAGGGAACGTCAAAATCGCTACACTTGAACTGAATTACAAAACAGAACACAGTCACACCTGTAGAAGACACACTATGGCTGCTTAACGGGAAAGGTGAGGTGGGGTGATGCATAAAACAAGGGTTTGAAATTAGCTCAGAGACCGCTCCATAAGCCAAATATGTAATACACAAGGCCTACTCCCTGCTCAGTGAACTGGACTCAACACCCCCTAGTCACCGCACAAGAATATGTCTGATTAGTATGAATCTGAAAACCTATGTATCGATATCTCTCTGCAAGTGAATCAAGAGGGTGTAAAGCGGCATAAACACAGCAGGGAAAAGCAGCCAAACCCCATTCTAAACATACATTACTTTAAAAAACCCACAAAGCAAAGACAGTGAAAGAGAGAGAAATTCTTACAAAATCCGTTCAGGGTCTCTGATGCAACCTGGATTGACCATATCTAGACCCACAGCTGGATGAGACATAAGGCTGGACACTCTTGGGGCTGAGAGGATTGGTGAGGTCAGGTGAGCAAATGCAGATACTTTAAAGTAACACCGCGGGGTACCCACCCCATGGGTCTCAAATCTCCAGGTACAAGGGAATCTTCCTACATCAAAACATGCATGAGAAACCCAGAAGATGGTATGCCGTGAGATCGGGAAAGGTTTCTAAAACGCACCTCATTTCTCCTCTCCTTGTGCTCGGGTTCGCCATTCCAGCCACTTGACTAACCATCTCCCTAATTGGAGAATCAGCACCTTTAACCTCCTGTTTCGTCCAGGTTGCAATTTGTCCTGAGGATGAAGGGGAAGACGGGGAACCAACGAGAGACTAGCCCTAGGTGTTGGGACAGGCACAGGTCACTCCACTTTCCCATCAGGAAGAAGAATGAACCACAGGCTCAGCCTGCCCCTCAGAACCAAAATAGGGCCTGAAGCAATCCTGCGCTTTTGCGGCCAGCTCCCAAAAAAGCGAGGAGACAAATGGAGCTCAGGGGCACTGCAATTCACAAACGTGCAGAGTTATAAATGAGAACTCTCGTCCACAAATATATTGAGGGAAGGCAACGAAGAGGATTTGAAAGCAAGGCAGATTTGCAGGAAACAGATTTCAGGAGGTAGATTCGGCTCGCCTTTAAAACACATGAAAAGCGGCAAAACGTTGACAATCATGCCCTTGGACAAAAACGGCGTATGCGTTTTTTCCTGAATATATTCAGGAAAAAACGCATACGCCCTTTTTGGCCAACCAAGCAAGCCGGAAGGGCAAATCAGCGCTACAAAGAAGTCTCGCTTGCCCTCGGTCAAAAGGGCCATGCTGAAAAAAGTGTAAAAACCAGAAAAGCAGGACAGGCCATGGAGACATGCGAGCCTTGCTACGCTGATGGGCGGGATGTAAATTGCCAACAGGCACTCTGGAGAAGTGTACGGTGTGTCCTGAAACAAGTAATAAACACAGCTTAGAGAGCATAGGGCACTTCCACTCAGGGGCGTATAAATTGGGAAAACTAAAAATCAACAAGACACAGGCACCCCAAACTTTACAGCTGCTCTGTTTCCAAGAACCTCCACTTCGGTACACCTTCAATATCCCAGGAAAGAGAAAAATGGATAAACAAATGGTGGTACTTGGCACAATGGAATGTCACTCAGCCATGAAATCAATGTCATAAGGCTACTTAGCAGCATGATGAGTGGATTTAGCGACGATGATTCTAAGTGAAATAAGTCACACAGAAAAAGACACTTATCCTAAGATATCGCTTATAGAGGGAATGGCAAAATCGCTACACTTGAACTGAATTACATAACAGAACAGAGTCACACCTTTAGAAGACACACTATGGCTGCTTAACGGGAAAGGTGAGGTGGGGTGATGCATAAAACAAGTGTTTGAAATTAGCTCAGCGACCGCTCCATAAGCCAAATATGTAATAGACAAGGCCTACTCCCTGCTCAGTGAACTGGACTCAACACACCCTAGTCACCACACAAGAATATATCTGAGTAGTAAGAATCTGAAAACCTATGTATCGATATCTCTCTGCAAGTGAATCAAGAGGGTGTAAAGCGGCATCAACACAGCAGGGAAAAGCAGCCAAGCCCCATTCTAAACATAAATTACTTTTAAAAACCCACAAAACAAAGACAGTGAAAGAGAGAGAAATTCTTACAAAATCCGTTCAGGGTCTCTGATGCAACCTGGATTGACCATATCTAGACCCACAGCTGGATGAGACATAAGGCTGGACACTCTTGGGGCTCAGAGGATTGGTGAGGTTGGGAGAGCAAATGCAGATACTTTAAAGTAACACTGCGGGGTACCCACCCCATGGGTCTCAAATCTCCAGGTACAAGGGCATCTTCCTACATCAAAACATGCATGGGAAACCCAGAAGATGGTATGCTGTGAGATCGGGAAAGGCTTCTAAAACGCACCTCAATTCTCCTCTCCTTGTGCTCGGGTTCGCCATTCCAGCCGCTTGACTAACCATCTCCCTACTTGGAGAATCAGCACCTTTAACCTCCTGATTGTACAGGTTGCAATTTGTCCTGAGGATGAACGGGAAGACGCGGAACCAACGAGAGACGAGCCCTAGGTGTTGGGACAGGCGTAGGTCACTCCATTTTCCCATCAGGAAGAAGAATGAACCACAGGCTCAGCCTGCCCCCCAGAACCAAAATAGGGCCTGAAGCAATCCTGCGCTTTTGCGGCCAGCTCCCAAAAAAGCGAGTAGACAAATGGAGCTCAGGGGCACTGCAATTCACAAACGTGCAGAGTTATAAATGAGAACTCTCGTCCACAAATATATTGAGGGAAGGCAACGAAGAGGATTTGAAAGCAAGGCAGATTTGCAGGAAACAGATTTCAGGAGGTAGATTCGACTCGCCTTTAAAGCACATGAAAAGCGGCAAAACGTTGACAATGATGCCCTTGGCCAAAAAGGGCGTATGCGTTTTTTCCTGAATATACTCAGGACAAAACGCATACGCCCTTTTTGGCCAACCAAGCAAGCCGGAAGGGCAAATCAGCGCTACAAAGACGTCTCGCTTGCCCTCGGTCAAAAGGGCCATGCTGAAAAAAGTGTAAAAACCAGAAAAGCAGGACAGGCCATGGAGACATGCGAGCCTTGCTACGCTGCTGGGCGGGATGTAAATTGCCAACAGCCACTCTGGAAAAGGGTACAGTGTGTCCCGAAACAAGTAATAAACACAGCTTAGAGAGCATAGGGCACTTCCACTCATGGGCGTATAAATTGGGAAAAATAAAAATCAACAAGACACAGGCACCCCAACCTTTACGGCTGCTCTGTTTCCAAGAACCTCCACTTCGGTACACCTTCAATATCCCAGAAAGAGAAAAATGGATAAAGAAATGGTGGTACTTGGCACAATGGAATATCACTCAGCCATGAAATCAATGTCATAAGGCTAGTTAGCAGCATGATGAGTGGATTTAGGTACGATGATTCTAAGTGAAGTAAGTCACACAGAAAAAGGCACTTATCCTAAGATATCGCTTATACAGGGAATGTCAAAATCGCTAAACTTGAACTGAATTACAAAACAGAACAGAGTCACACCTTTAGAAGACACACTATGGCTGCTTAACGAGAAAGGTGAGGTGGGGTGATGCATAAAACAAGGGTTTGAAATTAGCTCAGAGACCGCTCCATAAGCCAAATATGTAATAGACAAGGCCTACTCCCTGCTCAGTGAACTGGACTCAACACCCCCTAGTCACCGCACAAGAATATATATGATTACTATGAATCTGAAAACCTATGTATCGATATCTCTCTGCAAGTGAATCAAGAGAGTGTAAAGCGGCATCAACACAGCAGGGAAAAGCAGCCAAACCCCATTCTAAACATACATTACTTTAAGAAACCCACAAAGCAAAGACAGTGAAAGAGAGAGAAATTCTTACAAAATCCGTTCAGGGTCTCTGATGCAACCTGGATTGACCATATCTAGACCCACAGCTGGATGAGACATAAGGCTGGACACTCTTGGGGCTGAGAGGATTGGTGAGGTCGGGTGAGCAAATGCAGATACTTTAAAGTAACACCGCGGGGTACACACCCCATGGGTCTCAAATCTCTAGGTAAAAGGGCATCTTCCTACATCAAAACATGCATGGGAAACCCAGAAGATGGTATGCCATGAGATCGGGAAAGGTTTCTAAAACGCACCTCATTTCTCCTCTCCTTGTGCTCGGGTTCGCCATTCCAGCTGCTTGACCAACCATCTCCCTATTTGGAGAATCAGCACCTTTAACCTCCTGATTGTACAGGTTGCAATTTGTCCTGAGGATGAACGGGAAGACGCGGAACCAACGAGAGACGAGCCCTAGGTGTTGGGACAGGCGTAGGTCACTCCATTTTCCCATCAGGAAGAAGAATGAACCACAGGCTCAGCCTGCCCCCCAGAACCAAAATAGGGCCTGAAGCAATCCTGCGCTTTTGCGACCAGCTCCCAAAAAAGCGAGGAGACAAATGGAGCTCAGGGGCACTGCAATTCACAAACGTGCAGAGTTACAAATGAGAACTCTCGTCCACAAATATATTGAGGGAAGGCAACGAAGAGGATTTGAAAGCAAGGCAGATTTGCAGGAAACAGATTTCAGGAGGTAGATTCGACTCGCCTTTAAAGCACATGAAAAGCGGCAAAACGTTGACAATGATGCCCTTGGCCAAAAAGGGCGTATGCGTTTTTTCCTGAATATATTCAGGAAAAAACGCATACGCCCTTTTTGGCCAACCAAGCAAGCCGGAAGGGCAAATCAGCGCTACAAAGAAGTCTCGCTTGCCCTCGGTCAAAAGGGCCATGCTGAACAAAGTGTAAAAACCAGAAAAGCAGGACAGGCCATGGAGACATGGGAGCCTTGCTACGCTGATGGGCGGGATGTAAATTGCCAACAGGCACTCTGGAGAAGAGTACGGTGTGTCCTGAAACAAGTAATAAACACAGCGTAGAGAGCATAGGGCATTTCCACTCATGGGCGTATAAATTGGGAAAACTAAAAATCAACAAGATACAGGCACCCCAAACTTTACGGCTGCTCTGTTGCCAAGAACCTCCGCTTCGGTACACCTTCAATATCCCAGGAAAGAGAAAAATGGATAAAGAAATGGTGGTACTTGGCACAATGGAATGTCACTCAGCCATGAAATCAATGTCATAAGGCTAGTTAGCAGCATGATGAGTGGATTTAGCGACGATGATTCTAAGTGAAATAAGTCACACAGAAAAAGACACTTATCCTAAGATATCGCTTATAGAGGGAATGTCAAAATCGCTACACTTGAACTGAATTACAAAACAGAACAGAGTCACACCTTTAGAAGACACACTATGGCTGCTTAACGAGAAAGGTGAGGTGGGGTGATGCATAAAACAAGGGTTTGAAATTAGCTCAGAGACCTCTCCATAAGCCAAATATGTAATAGACAAGGCCTACTCCCTGCTCAGTAAACTGGACTCAACACCCCCTAGTCACCGCACAAGAATAAATCTGACTAGTAAGAATCTGAAAACCTATGTATCGATATCTCTCTGCAAGTGAATCAAGAGGGTGTAAAGCGGCATAAAAACAGCAGGGAAAAGCAGCAAAGCCCCATTCTAAACATAAATTACTTTAAAAAACCCACAAAACAAAGACAGTGAAAGAGAGAGAAATTCTTACAAAATCCGTTCAGGGTCTCTGATGCAACCTGGATTGACCATATCTAGACCCACAGCTGGATGAGACATAAGGCTGGACACTCTTGGGGCTGAGAGGATTGGTGAGGTTCAGTGAGCAAACCCAGATACTTTAAAGTAACACCGCGGGGTACACACCCCATGGGTCTCAAATCTCCAGGTACAAGGGCATCTTCCTACATCAAAACATGCATGGGAAACCCAGAAGATGGTATGCCGTGAGATCGGGAAAGGTTTCTAAAACGCACCTCATTTCTCCTCTCCTTGTGCTCGGGTTCGCCATTCCAGCCGCTTGACTAACCATCTCCCTACTTGGAGAATCAGCACCTTTAACCTCCTGATTGTACAGGTTGCAATCTGTCCTGAGGATGAACGGAAAGACGCGGAACCAACGAGAGACGAGCCCTAGGTGTTGGGACAGGCACAGGTCACTCCATTTTCCCATCAGGAAGAAGAATGAACCACAGGCTCAGCCTGCCCCCCAGAACCAAAATAGGGCCTGAAGCAATCCTGCGCTTTTGCGGCCAGCTCCCAAGAAAGCGAGGAGACAAATGGAGCTCAGGGGCACTGCAATTCACAAACGTGCAGAGTTATAAATGAGAACTCTCGTCCACAAATATATTGAGGGAAGGCAACGAAGAGGATTTGAAAGCAAGGCAGATTTGCAGGAAACAGATTTCAGGGGGTAGATTCGACTCACCTATAAAGCACATGAAAAGCGGCAAAACGTTGACAATGATGCCCTTGGCCAAAAAGGGCGTATGCGTTTTTTCCTGAATATATTCAGGAAAAAACGCATACGCCCTTTTTGGCCAACCAAGCAAGCCGGAAGGGCAAATCAGCGCTACAAAGAAGTCTCGCTTGCCCTCGGTCAAAAGGGCCATGCTGAACAAAGTGTAAAAACCAGAAAAGCAGGACAGGCCATGGAGACATGGGAGCCTTGCTACGCTGATGGGCGGGATGTAAATTGCCAACAGGCACTCTGGAGAAGAGTACGGTGTGTCCTGAAACAAGTAATAAACACAGCGTAGAGAGCATAGGGCACTTCCACTCATGGGCGTATATACTGGGAAAACTAAAAATCAACAAAACACAGGCACCCCAACCTTTACGGCAGCTGTATTTCCAAGAACCTCCACTTCGATACACCTTCAATATCCCAGAAAGAGAAAAATGGATAAAGAAATAGTGGTACTTGGCCCAATGGAATATCACTCAGCCATGAAATCAATGTCATAAGGCTAGATAGCAGCATGATGAGTGGATTTAGCAACGATGATTCTAAGTGAAATAAGTCACACAGAAAAAGACACTTATCCTAAGATATCGCTTATAGAGGGAATGTCAAAATCACTACACTTGAACTGAAGTACAAAACAGAAAAGAGTCACACCTTTAGAAGACACACTATGGCTGCTTAACGGGAAAGGTGAGGTGGGGTGATGCATAGAACAAGGGTTTGAAATTAGCTCGGAGACCGCTCCATAAGCCAAATATGTAATAGACAAGGCCTACTCCCTGCTCAGTGAACTGGACTCAACACCCCCTAGTCACCGACACAAGAATATATCGGACTAGTAAGAATCTGAAAACCTATGTATCGATATCTCTCTGCAAGTGAATCAAGAGGGTGTAAAGCGGAATAAACACAGCAGGGAAAAGCAGCCAAGCCCCATTCTAAACATAAATTACTTTAAAAAACCCACAAAACAAAGACAGTGAAAGAGAAATTCTTACAAAATCCGTTCAGGGTCTCTGATGCAACTTGAATTGACCATATCTAGACCCACAGCTGGATGAGACATAAGGCTGGACACTCTTGGGGCTGAGAGGATTGGTGAGGTTGGGTGAGCAAACCCAGATATTTTAAAGTAACACCGCGGGGTACACACCCCATGGGTCTCAAATCTCCAGGTACAAGGGCAACTTCCTACATCAAAACATGCATGGGAAACCCAGAAGTTGGTATGCCGTGAGATCGGGAAAGGTTTCTAAAACGCACCTCATTTCTCCTCTCCTTGTGCTTGGGTTCGCCATTCCAGCCGCTTGACTAACCATCTCCCTACTTGGAGAATCAGCACTTTTAACCTCCTGTTTCGTACAGGTTGCAATTTGTCCTGAGGATGAACGGGAAGACGGGCAACCAACGAGAGACTAGCCCTAGGTGTTGGGACAGGCACAGGTCACTCCATTTTCCCATCAGGAAGAAGAATGAACCACAGGCTCAGCCTGCCCCCCAGAACCAAAATAGGGCCTGAAGCAATCCTGCGCTTTTGCGGCCAGCTCCCAAAAAAGCGAGTAGACAAATGGAGCTCAGGGGCACTGCAATTCACAAATGTGCAGAGTTATAAAAGAGAACTCTCGTCCACAAATATATTGAGGGAAGGCAACGAAGAGGATTTGAAAGCAAGGCAGATTTGCAGGAAACAGATTTCAGGAGGTAGATTTGACTCGCCTTTAAAGCACATGAAAAGTGGCAAAACGTTGACAATGATGCCCTTGGCCAAAAAGGGCGTATGCGTTTTTTCCTGAATATATTCAGGAAAAAACGCATACGCCCTTTTAGGCCAACCAAGCAAGCCGGAAGGGCAAATCAACGCTACAAACACGTCTCGCTTGCCCTCGGTCAAAAGGGCCATGGTTAAAAAACTGTAAAAACCAGAAAAGCAGGACAGGCCATGGAGACATGCGAGCCTTGCTACGCTGATGGGCGGGATGTAAATTGCCAACAGCCACTCTGGAAAAGGGTACAGTGTGTCCCGAAACAAGTAATAAACACAGCTTAGAGAGCATAGGGCACTTCCACTCATGGGCGTATAAATTGGGAAAACTAAAAATCAACAAAACACAGGCACCCCAAACTTTACGGCTGCTCTGTTTCCAAGAACCTCCACTTCGGTACACCTTCAATATCGCAGGAAAGAGAAAAATGGATAAAGAAATGGTGCTACTTGGCCCAATGGAATATCACTCAGCCATGAAATCAATGTCATAAGGCTAGTTAGCAGCATGATGAGTGGATTTAGCGACGAAGATTCTAAGTGAAATAAGTCACACAGAAAAAGACACTTATCCTAAGATATCGCTTAGAGAGGGAATGTCAAAATCGCTACACTTGAACTGAATTACAAAACAGAACAGAGTCACACCTTTAGAAGACACACTATGGCTGCTTAACGGGAAAGTTGAGGTGGGGTGATGCATAAAACAAGGGTTTGAAATTAGCTCAGAGACCTCTCCATAAGCCAAATATGTAATAGACAAGGCCTACTCCCTGCTCAGTGAACTGGACTCAACACCCCCTAGTCACCGCACAAGAATATATCTGACTATTAAGAATCTGAAAACCTATGTATCCATATTTCTCTGCAAGTGAATCAAGAGGGTGTAAAGCGGCATAAACACAGCAGAGAAAAGCAGCCAAGCCCCATTCTAAACATAAATTACTTTAAAAAACCCACACAAAAAAAACAGTGAAAGAGAGAGAAATTCTTACAAAATCCGTTCAGGGACTCTGATGCAACCTGGATTGACCATATCTAGACCCACAGCTGGATGAGACATAAGGCTGGACACTCTTGGGGCTCAGAGGATTGGTGAGGTTGGGTGAGCAAATGCAGATACATTAAAGTAACACTGCGGGGTACCCACCCCATGGGTCTCAAATCTCCAGGTACAAGGGCATCTTCCTACATCAAAACATGCATGTGAAACCCAGAAGATGGTATGCTGTGAGATCGGGAAAGGCTTCTAAAACGCACCTCATTTCTCCTCTCCTTGTGCTCGGGTTCGCCATTCCAGCCGCTTGACTAACCATCTCCCTACTTGGAGAATCAGCACCTTTAACCTCCTGTTTCGTACAGGTTGCAATTTGTCCTGAGGATGAACGGGAAGACGGGCAACCAACGAGAGACTAGCCCTAGGTGTTGGGACAGGCACAGGTCACTCCATTTTCCCATCAGGAAGAAGAATGAACCACAGTCTCCGGCGGCCCCCTGAAAGCCGTAAAGGGCCTGAAGCAATCCTGTGCTTTTGCTGCCAGCTCCCAAAAAAGCGAGTAGACAAATGGAGCTCAGGGGCACTGCAATTCACAAACGTGCAGAGTTATAAATGATAACTCTCGTCCACAAATATATTGAGGGAAGGCAACGAAGAGGATTTGAAAGCAAGGCAGATTTGCAGGAAACAGATTTCAGGAGGTAGATTCGACTCGCCTTTAAAGCACATGAAAAGCGGAAAAACGTTGACAATGATGCCCTGGGCAAAAAAGGGCGTATGCGTTTTTTCCTGAATATATTCAGGAAAAAACGCATACGCCCTTTTTGGCCAACCAAGCAAGCCGGAAGGGCAAATCAGCGCTACAAAGAAATCTCGCTTGCCCTCGGTCAAAAGGGCCATGCTGAAGAAAGTGTAAAAACCAGAAAAGCAGGACAGGCCATGGAGACATGGGAGCCTTGCTACGCTGATGGGCGGGATGTAAATTGCCAACAGGCACTCTGGAGAAGTGTACGGTGTGTCCTGAAACAAGTAATAAACACAGCTTAGAGAGCATAGGGCACTTCCACTCATGGGCGTATAAATTGGGAAAACTAAAAATCAACAAGACACAGGCACCCCAAACTTTACAGCTGCTCTGTTTCCAAGAACCTCCACTTCAGTACACCTTCAATATCGCAGGAAAGAGAAAAATAGATAAAGAAATGGTGGTATTTGGCCCAATGGAATATCACTCAGCCATGAAATCAATGTCATAAGGCTAGTTAGCAGCATGATGAGTGGATTTAGCGACGATGATTCTAAGTGAAATAAGTCACACAGAAAAAGACACTTATCCTAAGATATCGCTTAGAGAGGGAATGTCAAAATCGCTACACTTGAACTGAATTACAAAACAGAACAGAGTCACACCTTTAGAAGACACACTATGGCTGCTTAACGGGAAAGGTGAGGTGGGGTGATGCATAAAACAAGGGTTTGAAATTAGCTCAGAGACCGCGCCATAAGCCCAATATGTAATAGACAAGGCCTACTCCCTGCTCAGTGAACTGGACTCAACACCCTCTAGTCACCGCACAAGAATATATCTGACTATTAAGAATCTGAAAACCTATGTATCCATATTTCTCTGCGAGTGAATCAAGAGGGTGTAAAGCGGCATAAACACAGCAGAGAAAAGCAGCCAAGCCCCATTCTAAACATAAATTACTTTAAAAAACCCACACAAAAAAAACAGTGAAAGAGAGAGAAATTCTTACAAAATCCGTTCAGGGACTCTGATGCAACCTGGATTGACCATATCTAGACCCACAGCTGGATGAGACATAAGGCTGGACACTCTTGGGGCTCAGAGGATTGGTGAGGTTGGGTGAGCAAATGCAGATACATTAAAGTAACACTGCGGGGTACCCACCCCATGGGTCTCTAATCTCCAGGTACAAGGGCATCTTCCTACATCAAAACATGCATGTGAAACCCAGAAGATGGTATGCTGTGAGATCGGGAAAGGCTTCTAAAACGCACCTCATTTCTCCTCTCCTTGTGCTCGGATTCGCCATTCCAGCCGCTTGACTAACCATCTCCCTACTTGGAGAATCAGCACCTTTAACCTCCTGTTTCGTACAGGTTGCAATTTGTCCTGAGGATGAACGGGAAGACGGGCAACCAACGAGAGACTAGCCCTAGGTGTTGGGACAGGCACAGGTCACTCCATTTTCCCATCAGGAAGAAGAATGAACCACAGGCTCCGGCGGCCCCCTGAAAGCCGTAAAGGGCCTGAAGCAATCCTGTGCTTTTGCTGCCAGCTCCCAAAAAAGCGAGTAGACAAATGGAGCTCAGGGGCACTGCAATTCACAAACGTGCAGAGTTATAAATGATAACTCTCGTCCACAAATATATTGAGGGAAGGCAACGAAGAGGATTTGAAAGCAAGGCAGATTTGCAGGAAACAGATTTCAGGAGGTAGATTCGACTCGCCTTTAAAGCACATGAAAAGCGGAAAAACGTTGAAAATGATGCCCTGGGCAAAAAAGGGCGTATGCGTTTTTTCCTGAATATATTCAGGAAAAAACGCATACGCCCTTTTTGGCCAACCAAGCAAGCCGGAAGGGCAAATCAGCGCTACAAAGAAATCTCGCTTGCCCTCGCTCAAAAGGGCCATGCTGAACAAAGTGTAAAAACCAGAAAAGCAGGACAGGCCATGGAGACATGGGAGCCTTGCTACGCTGATGGGCGGGATGTAAATTGCCAACAGGCACTCTGGAGAAGTGTACGGTGTGTCCTGAAACAAGTAATAAACACAGCTTAGAGAGCATAGGGCACTTCCACTCATGGGCGTATAAATTGGGAAAACTAAAAATCAACAAGACACAGGCACCCCAAACTTTACAGCTGCTCTGTTTCCAAGAACCTCCACTTCAGTACACCTTCAATATCGCAGGAAAGAGAAAAATAGATAAAGAAATGGTGGTATTTGGCCCAATGGAATATCACTCAGCCATGAAATCAATGTCATAAGGCTAGTTAGCAGCATGATGAGTGGATTTAGCGACGATGATTCTAAGTGAAATAAGTCACACAGAAAAAGACACTTATCCTAATATATCGCTTAGAGAGGGAATGTCAAAATCGCTACACTTGAACTGAATTACAAAACAGAACAGAGTCACACCTTTAGAAGACACACGATGGCTGCTTAACGGGAAAGGTGAGGTGGGGTGATGCATACAACAAGGGTTTGAAATTAGCTCAGAGACCGCTCCTTAAGCCAAATAAGTAATAGACAAGGCCTACTCCCTGCTCAGTGAACTGGACTCAACACCCCCTAGTCACCGCACAAGAATATATCTGACTAGTAAGAATCTGAAAACCTATGTATCGATATCTCTCTGCAAGTGAATCAAGAGGGTGTAAAGCGGCATAAACACAGCAGGGAAAAGCAGCCAAGCCCCATTCTAAACATAAATTACTTAAAAAAACCCACAAAACAAATACAGTGAAAGAGAGAGAAATTCTTACAAAATCAGTTCAGGGGCTCTGATGCCACCTGGATAGACCATATCTAGACCCACAGTTGGATGAGACTTAAGGCTGGACACTCTTGGGGCTGAGAGGATTGGTGAGGTTGGGTGAGCAAACGCAGATACTTTAAAGTAATACTGCGGGGTACCCACCCCATGGGTCTCAAATCTCCAGGTACAAGGGCATCTTCCTACATCAAAACATGCATGGGAAACCCAGAGAATTGTATGCCGTGAGATCGTGAAAGGCTTCTAAAACGCACCTCATTTCTCCTCTCCTTGTGCTCGGGTTCGCCATTCCAGCCGCTTGACTAACCATCTCCCTACTTGGAGAATCAGCACCTTTAACCTCCTGTTTCCTACAGGTTGCAATTTGTCCTGAGGATGAACGGGAAGACGGACAACCAACGAGAGACTAGCGCTAGGTGTTGGGACAGGCACAGGTCACTCCATTTTCCCATCAGGATGAAGAATGAACCACAGGCTCAGCCTGCCCCCCAGAAGCAAAATAGGGCCTGAAGCAATCCTGCGCTTTTGTGGCCAGCTCCCAAAAAAGCGAGTAGACAAATGGAGCTCAGGGGCACTGCAATTCACAAACGTGCAGAGTTATAAATGAGAACTCTCGTCCACAAATATATTGAGGGAAGGCAACGAAGAGGATTTGAAAGCAAGGCAGATTTGCAGGAAACAGATTTCAGGAGGTAGATTCGACTCGCCTTTAAAGCACATGAAAAGTGGCAAACCGTTGACAATGATGCCCTTGGCCAAAAAGGGCATATGCGTTTTTTCCTGAATATACTCAGGAAAAAACGCATATGCCCTTTTAGGCCAACCAAGCAAGCCGGAAGGGCAAATCAGCGCTACAAAGACGTCTCGCTTGCCCTCGGTCAAAAGGGCCATGCTGAAAAAAGTGTAAAAACCAGAAAAGCAGGACAGGCCATGGAGACATGCGAGCCTTGCTACGCTGATGGGCGGGATGTAAATTGCCAACAGGCACTCTGGAGAAGAGTACGGTGTGTCCTGAAACAAGTAAGAAATACAGCTTAGAGAGCATAGGGCACTTCCACTCATGGGCGTATAAATTGGGAAAACTAAAAATCAACAAAACACAGGCACCCCAACCTTTACGGCTGCTCTGTTTCTAAGAACCTCCACTTCGGTACACCTTCAATATCCCAGAAAGAGAAAAATGGATAAAGAAATAGTGGTACTTGGCCCAATGGAATATCACTCAGCCATGAAATCAATGTCATAAGGCTAGTTAGCAGCATGATGAGTGGATTTAGCAACGATGATTCTAAGTGAAATAAGTCACACAGAAAAAGACACTTATCCTAAGATATCGCTTATAGAGGGAATGTCAAAATCGCTACACTTGAACTGAATTACAAAACAGAACAGAGTCACACCTTTAGAAGACTCACTATGGCTGCTTAACGGGAAAGGTGAGGTGGGGTGATGCATAAAACAAGGGTTTGAAATTAGCTCAGAGACCTCTCCATAAGCCAAATATGTAATAGACAAGGCCTACTCCCTGCTCAGTGAACTGGACTCAACACCCCCTAGTCACCGCACAAGAATATATCTGACTATTAAGAATCTGAAAACCTATGTATCGATATCTCTCTGCAAGTGAATCAAGAGGGTGTAAAGCAGCATAAACACAGCAGAGAAAAGCAGCCAAGCCCCATTCTAAACATAAATTACTTTAAAAAACCCACACAAAAAAAACAGTGAAAGAGAGAGAAATTCTTACAAAATCCGTTCAGGGTCTCTGATGCAACCTGGATTGACCATATCTAGACCCACAGCTGGATTAGACATAAGGCTGGACACTCTTGGGGCTCAGAGGATTGGTGAGGTTGGGTGAGCAAATGCAGATATTTTAAAGTAATACAGCGGGGTACCCACCCCATGGGTCTCAAATCTCCAGGTACAAGGGCATCTTCCTACATCAAAACATGCATCGGAAACCCAGAAGATGGTATGCCGAGAGATCGGGAAAGGCTTCTAAAACGCACCTCATTTCTCCTTTCCTTGTGCTCGGGTTCGCCATTCCAGCCGCTTGACTAACCATCTCCCTACTTGGAGAATCAGTACCTTTAACCTCCTGTTTCGTACAGGTTGCAATTTGTCCTGAGGATGAACGGGAAAACGGGAACCAACGAGAGGCTAGCCCTAGGTGTTGAGACAGGCACAGGTCAATCCATTTTCCCATCAGGAAGAAGAATGAACCACAGGCTCTGGCGGCCCCCTGGAAGCCGAATAGTGCCTGAAGCAATCCTGCGCTTTTGCTGCCAGCTCCCAAAAAGCGAGTAGACAAATGGAGCTCAGGGGCACTGCAATTCACAAACGTGCAGAGCTATAAATGAGAACTCTCGTCCACAAATATATTGAGGGAAGGCAACGAAGAGGATTTGAAAGCAAGGCAGATTTGCAGGAAACAGATTTCAGGAGTTAGATTCGACTCGCCTTTAAAGCACATGAAAAGCGGCAAAACGTTGACAATGATGCCCTGGGCCAAAAAGGGCATATGCGTTTTTTCCTGAATATATTCAGGAAAAAACGCATATGCCCTTTTTGGCCAACCAAGCAAGCCGGAAGGGCAAATCAGCGCTACAAAGAAATCTCGCTTGCCCTCGGTCAAAAGGGCCATGCTGAAGAAAGTGTAAAAACCAGAAAAGCAGGACAGGCCATGGAGACATGGGTGCCTTGCTACGCTGATGGGCGGGATGTAAATTGCCAACAGGCCCTCTGGAGAAGTGTACGGTGTGTCCTGAAACAAGTAATAAACACAGCTTAGAGAGCATAGGGCACTTCCACTCATGGGCGTATAAATTGGGAAAACTAAAAATCAACAAGACACAGGCACCCCAAACTTTACGGCTGCTCTGTTTCCAAGAACCTCCACTTCAGTACACCTTCAATATCCCAGGAAAGAGAAAAATGGATAAACAAATAGTGGTACTTGGCACAATGGAATATCACTCAGCCATGAAATCAATGTCATAAGGCTAGTTAGGAGCATGATGAGTGGATTTAGCGACGATGATTCTAAGTGAAATAACTCACACAGAAAAAGACACTTATCCTAAGATATCGCTTATAGAGGGAATGTCAAAATCGCTACACTTGAACTGAATTACAAAACAGAACAGAGGCACACCTTTTAAAGACACACTATGGCTGCTTAACAGGAAAGGTGAGGTGAGGTGATGCATAAAACAAGGGTTTGAAATTAGCTCAGAGACCGCTCCATAAGCCAAATATGTAACAGAGAAGGCCTACTCCCTGCTCAGTGTACTGGACTCAACACCCCCTAGTCACCGCACAAGAATATATCTGACTAGTAAGAATCTGAAAACCTATGTATCGATATCTCTCTGCAAGTGAATCAAGAGGGTGTAAGGCGGAATAAACACAGCAGGGAAAAGCAGCCAAGCCCCATTCTAAACATAAATTACTTTAAAAAACCCACAAAACAAAGACAGTGAAAGAGAGAGAAATTCTTACAAAATCCGTTCAGGGTCTCTGATGCAACCTGGATTGACCATATCTAGACCCACAGCTGGATGAGACATAAGGCTGGACACTCTTGGGGCTCAGAGGATTGGTGAGGTTGGGTGAGCAAATGCAGATACTTTAAAGTAACACTGCGGGGTACCCACCCCATGGATCTCAAATCTCCAGGTACAAGGGCATCTTCCTACATCAAAACATGCATGGGAAACCCAGAAGATGGTATGCTGTGAGATCGGGAAAGGCTTCTAAAACGCACCTCATTTCTCCTCTCCTTGTGCTCGGATTCGCCATTCTAGCCGCTTGACTAAACATCTCCCTACTTGGCAATCAGCACCTTTAACCTCCTGTTTTGTACAGGTTGCAATTTGTCCTGAGGATGAAAGGGAAGACGGGCAACCAACGAGAGACTAGCCCTAGGTCTTGGGACAGGCACAGGTCACTCCATTTTCCCATCAGGAAGAAGAATGAACCACAGGCTCCGGCGGCCCCCTGGAAGCCGAATAGTGCCTGAAGCAATCCTGCGCTTTTGCGGCCAGCTCCCAAAAAAGCGAGTAGACAAATGGAGCTCAGGGGCACTGCAATTCACAAACGTGCAGAGTTATAAATGAGAACTCTCGTCCACAAATATATTGAGGGAAGGCAACGAAGAGGATTTGAAAGCAAGGCAGATTTGCAGGAAACAGATTTCAGGAGGTAGATTCGACTCGCCTTTAAAGCACATGAAAAGCGGCAAAACGTTGACAATGATGCCCTTGGCCAAAAAGGGCGTATGCGTTTTTTCCTGAATATATTCAGGAAAAAACGCATACGCCCTTTTTGGCCAACCAAGCAAGCCGGAAGGGCAAATCAGCGCTACAAAGAAGTCTCGCTTGCCCTCGGTCAAAAGGGCCATGCTGAAAAAAGTGTAAAAACCAGAAAAGCAGGACAGGCCATGGAGACATTGGAGCCTTGCTACGCTGATGGGCAGGTTGTAAATTGCCAACAGCCACTCTGGAGAAGGGTACGGTGTGTCCTGAAACAAGTAATAAACACAGCTTAGAGTGCATAGGGCACTTCCACTCATGGGCATATAAATTGGGAAAAATAAAAATCAAGAAGACACAGGCACCCCAACCTTTACGGCTGCTCTGTTTCCAAAAACCTCCACTTCGGTACACCTTCAATATCCCAGAAAGAGAAAAATGGATAAAGAAATGGTGGTACTTGGCCCAATGGAATATCACTGAGCCATGAATTCAATGTCATAAGGCTAGTTAGCAGCATGATGAGTGGATTTAGCGACGATGATTCTAAGTGAAATAAGTCACACAGAAAAAGACACTTATCCTAAGATATAGCTTATAGAGGGAATGTCAAAATCGCTACACTTGAACTGAATTACAAAACAGAACAGGGTCACACCTTTAGAAGACACACTATGGCTGCTTAACGGGAAAGGTGAGGTGGGGTGATGCATAAAACAAGGGTTTGAAATTAGCTCAGAGACCTCTCCATAAGCCAAATATGTAATAGACAAGGCCTACTCCCTGCTCAGTGAACTGGACTCAACACCCCCTAGTCACTGCACAAGAATATATCTGAGTAGTAAGAATCTGAAAACCTATGTATCGATATCTCTCTGCAAGTGAATCAAGAGGGTGTAAAGCGGCATAAACACAGCATAGAAAAGCAGCCAAGCCCCATTCTAAACATAAATTACTTTAAAAACCCACAAAACAAAGACAGTGAAAGAGAGAGAAATTCTTACAAAATCCGTTCAGGGTCTCTGATGCAACCTGGATTGACCATATCTAGACCCACAGCTGGATGAGACATAAGGCTGGACACTCTTGGGGCTCAGAGGATTGGTGAGGTTGGGTGAGCAAATGCAGATACTTTAAAGTAACACTGCGGGGTACCCACCCCATGGGTCTCAAATCTCCAGGTACAAGGGCATCTTCCTACATCAAAACATGCATGGGAAACCCAGAAGATGGTATGCCGTGAGATCGGGAAAGGCTTCTAAAACGCACCTCATTTCTCCTCTCCTTGTGCTCGGGTTCGCCATTCCAGCCGCTTGACTAAACATCTCCCTACTTGGAGAATCAGCACTTTTAACCTCCTGTTTCGTACAGGTTGCAATTTTTCCTGAGGATGAACGGGAAGAAGGGCAACCAACGAGAGACTAGCCCTAGGTGTTGGGACAGGCACAATTCACTCCATTTTCCCATCAGGAAGAAGAATGAACCACAGGCTCCGGCGGCCCACTGGAAGCCGAATAGTGCCTGAAGCAATTCTGCGCTTTTGCGGCCAGCTCCCAAAAAAGCGAGTAGACAAATGGAGCTCAGGGGCACTGCAATTCACAAACGTGCAGAGTTATAAATGAGAACTCTCGTCCACAAATATATTGAGGGAAGGCAACGAAGAGGATTTGAAAGCAAGGCAGATTTGCAGGAAACAGATTTCAGGAGGTAGATTCGACTCGCCTTTAAAGCACATGAAAAGCGGCAAAACGTTGACAATGATGCCCTTGGCCAAAAACGGCGTATGCGTTTTTTCCTGAGTATATTCAGGAAAAAACGCATACGCCCTTTTTGGCCAACCAAGCAAGCCGGAAGGGCAAATCAGCGCTACAAAGAAGTCTCGCTTGCCCTCGGTCAAAAGGGCCATGCTGAAAAAAGTGTAAAAACCAGAAAAGCAGGACAGGCCATGGAGACATGGGAGCCTTGCTACGCTGATGGGCGGGATGTAATTTCCCAACAGGCACTCTGGAGAAGTGTACGGTGTGTCCTGAAACAAGTAATAAACACAGCTTAGAGAGCATAGGGGACTTCCACTCATGGGCGTATAAATTGGGAAAACTAAAAATCAACAAGACACAGGCACCCCAAACTTTACAGCTGCTCTGTTTCCAAGAACCTCCACTTCGGTACACCTTCAATATCGCAGGAAAGAGAAAAATGGATAAAGAAATAGTGCTACTTGGCCCAATGGAATATCACTCAGCCATGAAATCAATGTCATAAGGCTAGTTAGCAGCATGATGAGTGGATTTAGCGACGATGATTCTAAGTGAAATAAGTCACACAGAAAAAGACACTTATCCTAAGATATCGCTTATAGAGGGAATGTCAAAATCGCTACACTTGAACTGAAGTACAAAACAGAACAGAGTCACACCTTTAGAAGACACACTATGGCTGCTTAACGGGAAAGGTGAGGTGGGGTGATGCATAAAACAAGGGTTTGAAATTAGCTCAGAGACCGCTCTATAAGCCAAATATGTAATAGACAAGGCCTACTCCCTGCTCAGTGAACTGGACTCAACACCCCCTAGTCACCGCACAAGAATATATCTGACTAGTAAGAATCTGAAAACCTATGTATCGATATCTCTCTGCAAGTGAATCAAGAGGGTGTAAAGCGGAATAAACACAGCAGGGAAAAGCAGCCAAGCCCCATTCTAAACATAAATTACTTTAAAAAACCCACAAAACAAAGACAGTGAAAGAGAAATTCTTACAAAATCCGTTCAGGTCTCTGATGCAACTTGGATTGACCATATCTAGACCCACAGCTGGATGAGACTTAAGACTGGACACTCTTGGGGCTGAGAGGATTGGTGAGGTTGGGTGAGCAAACGCAGATACTTTAAAGTAACACTGCGGGGTACCCACCCCATGGGTCTCAAAACTCCAGGTACAAGGGCATCTTCCTACATCAAAACATGCATGGGAAACCCAGAGAATTGTATGCCGTGAGATCGGGAAAGGCTTCTAAAACGCACCTCATTTCTCCTCTCCTTGTGCTCGGGTTCGCCATTCCAGCCGCTTGACTAACCATCTCCCTACTTGGAGAATCAGCACCTTTAACCTCCTGTTTCGTACAGGTTGCAATTTGTCCTGAGGATGAACGGGAAGACGGACAACCAACGAGAGACTAGCGCTAGGTGTTGGGACAGGCACAGGTCACTCCATTTTCCCATCAGGAAGAAGAATGAACCACAGGCTCAGCCTGCCCCCCAGAAGCAAAATAGGGCCTGAAGCAATCCTGCGCTTTTGTGGCCAGCTCCCAAAAAAGCGAGTAGACAAATGGAGCTCAGGGGCACTGCAATTCACAAACGTGCAGAGTTATAAATGATAACTCGTCCACAAATATATTGAGGGAAGGCAACGAAGAGGATTTGAAAGCAAGGCAGATTTGCAGGAAACAGATTTCAGGAGATAGATTCGACTCGCCTTTAAAGCACATGAAAAGCGGCAAAACGTTGACAATGATGCCCTGGGCCAAAAAGGGCATATGCGTTTTCTCCTGAATATATTCAGGAAAAAACGCATATGCCCTTTTTGGCCAACCAAGCAAGCCGGAAGGGCAAATCAGCGCTACAAAGAAATCTCGCTTGCCCTCGGTCAAAAGGGCCATGCTGAAGAAAGTGTAAAAACCAGAAAAGCAGGACAGGCCATGGAGACATGGGAGCCTTGCTACGCTGATGGGCGGGATGTAAATTGCCAACAGGCACTCTGGAGAAGTGTACGGTGTGTCCTGAAACAAGTAAGAAAAACAGCTTAGAGAGCATAGGGCACTTCCACTCATGGGCGTATAAATTGGGAAAACTAAAAATCAACAAAACACAGGCACCCCAACCTTTACGGCTGCTCTGTTTCCAAGAACCTCCACTTCGGTACACCTTCAATATCCCAGAAAGAGAAAAATGGATAAAGAAATAGTGGTACTTGGCCCAATGGAATATCACTCAGCCATGAAATCAATGTCATAAGGCTAGTTAGCAGCATGATGAGTGGATTTAGCGACGATGATTCTAAGTGAAATAAGTCACACAGAAAAAGACACTTATCCTAAGATATCGCTTATAGAGGGAATGTCAAAATCGCTACACTTGAACTGAATTACAAAACAGAACAGAGTCACACCTTTAGAAGACACACTATGGCTGCTTAACGGGAAAGGTGAGGTGGGGTGATGCATAAAACAAGGGTTTGAAATTAGCTCAGAGACCGCGCCATAAGCCCAATATGTAATAGACAAGGCCTACTCCCTGCTCAGTGAACTGGACTCAACACCCCCTAGTCACCGCACAAGAATATATCTGACTATTAAGAATCTGAAAACCTATGTATCGATATCTCTCTGCAAGTGAATCAAGAGGGTGTAAAGCGGCATAAACACAGCAGAGAAAAGCAGCCAAGCCCCATTCTAAACATAAATTACTTTAAAAAACCCACACAAAAAAAACTGCGAAAGAGAGAGAAATTCTTACAAAATCCGTTTAGGGACTCTGATGCAACCTGGATTGACCATATCTAGACCCACAGCTGGATGAGACATAAGGCTGGACACTCTTGGGGCTCAGAGGATTGGTGAGGTTGGGTGAGCAAATGCAGATACATTAAAGTAACACTGCGGGGTACCCACCCCATGGGTCTCAAATCTCCAGGTCCAAGGGCATCTTCCTACATCAAAACATGCATGGGAAACCCAGAAGATGGTATGCTGTGAGATCGGGAAAGGCTTCTAAAACGCACCTCATTTCTCCTCTCCTTGTGCTCGGGTTCGCCATTCCAGCCTCTTGACTAACCATCTCCCTACTTGGAGAATCAGCACCTTTAACCTCCTGTTTCGTACAGGTTGCAATTTGTCCTGAGGATGAATGGGAAGACGGGCAACCAACGAGAGGCTAGCCCTAGGTGTTGGGACAGGCACAGGTCACTCCATTTTCCCATCAGGAAGAAGAATGAACCACAGGCTCCGGCGGCCCCCTGGAAGCCGTATAGGGCCTGAAGCAATCCTGTGCTTTTGCTGCCAGCTCCCAAAAAAGCGAGTAGACAAATGGAGCTCAGGGGCACTGCAATTCACAAACGTGCAGAGTTATAAATGATAACTCTCGTCCACAAATATATTGAGGGAAGGCAACGAAGAGGATTTGAAAGCAAGGCAGATTTGCAGGAAACAGATTTCAGGAGGTAGATTCGACTCGCCTTTAAAGCACATGAAAAGCGGAAAAACGTTGACAATGATGCCCTGGGCAAAAGGGCATATGCGTTTTTTTCCGAATATATTCAGGAAAAAACACATATGCCCTTTTTGGCCAACCAAGCAAGCCGGAAGGGCAAATCAGCGCTACAAAGAAATCTCGCTTGCCCTCGGTCAAAAGGGCCATGCTGAAGAAAGTGTAAAAACCAGAAAAGCAGGACAGGCCATGGAGACATGGGAGCCTTGCTACGCTGATGGGCGGGATGTAAATTGCCAACAGGCACTCTGGAGAAGTGTACGGTGTGTCCTGAAACAAGTAAGAAACACAGCTTAGAGAGCATAGGGCACTTCCACTCATGGGCGTATAAATTGGGAAAACTAAAAATCAACAAGACACAGGCACCCCAAACTTTACAGCTGCTGGGTTTCCAAGAACCTCCATTTCAGTACACCTTCAATATCGCAGGAAAGAGAAAAATAGATAAAGAAATGGTGGTACTTGGCCCAATGGAATATCACTCAGCCATGAAATCAATGTCATAAGGCTAGTTAGCAGCATGATGAGTGGATTTAGCGACGATGATTCTAAGTGAAATAAGTCACACAGAAAAAGACACTTATCCTAAGATATCGCTTATAGAGGGAATGTCAAAATCGCTACACTTGAACTGAATTACAAAACAGAACAGAGTCACACCTTTAGAAGACACACTATGGCTGCTTAACGGGAAAGGTGAGGTGGGGTGATGCATACAACAATGGTTTGAAATTAGCTCAGAGACCGCTCCATAAGCCAAATAAGTAATAGACAAGGCCTACTCCCTGCTCAGTGAACTGGACTCAACACCCCCTAGTCATCGCACAAGAATATATCTGACTAGTAAGAATCTGAAAACCTATGTATCGATATCTCTCTGCAAGTGAATCAAGAGGGTGTAAAGCGGCATAAACACAGCAGGGAAAAGCAGCCAAGCCCCATTCTAAACATAAATTACTTTAAAAAACCCACAAAACAAAGACAGTGAAAGAGAGAGAAATTCTTACAAAATCAGTTCAGGGGCTCTGATGCCACCTGGATAGACCATATCTAGACCCACAGCTGGATGAGACTTAAGACTGGACACTCTTGGGGCTGAGAGGATTGGTGAGGTTGGGTGAGCAAACGCAGATACTTTAAAGTAACACTGCGGGGTACCCACCCCATGGGTCTCAAAACTCCAGGTACAAGGGCATCTTCCTACATCAAAACATGCATGGGAAACCCAGAGAATTGTATGCCGTGAGATCGGGAAAGGCTTCTAAAACGCACCTCATTTCTCCTCTCCTTGTGCTCGGGTTCGCCATTCCAGCCGCTTGACTAACCATCTCCCTACTTGGAGAATCAGCACCTTTAACCTCCTGTTTCGTACAGGTTGCAATTTGTCCTGAGGATGAACGGGAAGACGGACAACCAACGAGAGACTAGCGCTAGGTGTTGGGACAGGCACAGGTCACTCCATTTTCCCATCAGGAAGAAGAATGAACCACAGGCTCAGCCTGCCCCCCAGAAGCAAAATAGGGCCTGAAGCAATCCTGCGCTTTTGTGGCCAGCTCCCAAAAAAGCGAGTAGACAAATGGAGCTCAGGGGCACTGCAATTCACAAACGTGCAGAGTTATAAATGATAACTCGTCCACAAATATATTGAGGGAAGGCAACGAAGAGGATTTGAAAGCAAGGCAGATTTGCAGGAAACAGGTTTCAGGAGATAGATTCGACTCGCCTTTAAAGCACATGAAAAGCGGCAAAACGTTGACAATGATGCCCTGGGCCAAAAAGGGCATATGCGTTTTCTCCTGAATATATTCAGGAGAAAACGCATATGCCCTTTTTGGCCAACCAAGCAAGCCGGAAGGGCAAATCAGCGCTACAAAGAAATCTCGCTTGCCCTCGGTCAAAAGGGCCATGCTTAAGAAAGTGTAAAAACCAGAAAAGCAGGACAGGCCATGGAGACATGGGAGCCTTGCTACGCTGATGGGCGGGATGTAAATTGCCAACAGGCACTCTGGAGAAGTGTACGGTGTGTCCTGAAACAAGTAAGAAAAACAGCTTAGAGAGCATAGGGCACTTCCACTCATGGGCGTATAAATTGGGAAAACTAAAAATCAACAAAACACAGGCACCCCAACCTTTACGGCTGCTCTGTTTCCAAGAACCTCCACTTCGGTACACCTTCAATATCCCAGAAAGAGAAAAATGGATAAAGAAATAGTGGTACTTGGCCCAATGGAATATCACTCAGCCATGAAATCAATGTCATAAGGCTAGTTAGCAGCATGATGAGTGGATTTAGCGACGATGATTCTAAGTGAAATAAGTCACACAGAAAAAGACACTTATCCTAAGATATCGCTTATAGAGGGAATGTCAAAATCACTACACTTGAACTGAATTACAAAACAGAACAGAGTCACACCTTTAGAAGACACACTATGGCTGCTTAACGGGAAAGGTGAGGTGGGGTGATGCATAAAACAAGGGTTTGAAATTAGCTCAGAGACCTCTCCATAAGCCAAATATGTAATAGACAAGGCCTACTCCCTGCTCAGTGAACTGGACTCAACACCCCCTAGTCACCGCACAAGAATATATCTCACTATTAAGAATCTGAAAACCTATTTATCGATATCTCTCTGCAAGTGAATCAAGAGGGTGTAAAGCGGCATAAACACAGCAGAGAAAAGCAGCCAATCCCCATTCTAAACATAAATTAATTTAAAAAACCCACACAAAAAAACCAGTGAAAGAGAGAGAAATTCTTACAAAATCCGTTCAGGGTCTCTGATGCAACCTGGATTGCCCATATCTAGACCCACAGCTGGATGAGACATAAGGCTGGACACTCTTGGGGCTCAGAGGATTGGTGAGGTTGGGTGAGCAAATGCAGATACTTTAAAGTAACACTGCGGGGTACCCACCCCATGGGTCTCAAATCTCCAGGTACAAGGGCATCTTCCTACATCAAAACATGCATGGGAAACCCAGAAGATGGTATGCTGTGAGATCGGGAAAGGCTTCTAAAACGCACCTCATTTCTCCTCTCCTTGTGCTCGGGTTCGCCATTCCAGCCGCTTGACTAACCATCTCCCTACTTGGAGAATCAGCACCTTTAACCTCCTGTTTCGTCCAGGTTGCAATTTGTCCTTAGGATGAACGGGAAGACGGGCAACCAACGAGAGACTAGCCCTAGGTGTTGGGACAGGCACAGGTCACTCCATTTTCCCATCATGAAGAAGAATGAACCACAGGCTCAGCCTGCCCCCCAGAACCAAAATAGTGCCTGAAGCAATCCTGCGCTTTTGCGGTCAGCTCCCAAAAAAGCGAGTAGACAAATGGAGCTCAGGGGAACTGCAATTCACAAACATGCAGAGTTATAAATGATAACTAGCGTCCACAAATATATTGAGGGAAGGCAACGAAGAGGATTTGAAAGCAAGGCAGATTTGCAGGAAACAGATTTCAGGAGGTAGATTCGACTCGCCTTTAAAGCATATGAAAAGCGGCAAAACGTTGACAATGATGCCCTGGGCGAAAAAAGGGCATATGCGTTTTTTCCTGAATATATTCAGGAAAAAACGCATATGCCCTTTTTGGCCAACCAAGCAAGCCGGAAGGGCAAATCAGCGCTACAAATAAGTCTCGCTTGCCCTCGGTCAAAAGGGCCATGCTGAAGAAAGTGTAAAAACCAGAAAAGCAGGACAGGCCATGGAGACATGGGAGCCTTGCTACGCTGATGGGCGGGATGTAAATTGCCAACAGGCACTCTGGAGAATTGTACGGTGTGTCCTGAAACAAGTAATAAACACAGCTTAGAGAGCATAGGGCACTTCCACTCATGGGCGTATAAATTGGGAAAACTAAAAATCAACAAGACACAGGCACCCCAAACTTTACGGCTGCTCTGTTTCCAAGAACCTCCACTTCAGTACACCTTCAATATCCCAGGAAAGAGAAAAATGGATAAACAAATAGTGGTACTTGGCACAATGGAATATCACTCAGCCATGAAATCAATGTCATAAGGCTAGTTAGCAGCATGATGAGTGGATTTAGTGACGATGATTCTAAGTGAAATAAGTCACACAGAAAAAGACACTTATCCTAAGATATCGCTTATAGAGGGAATGTCAAAATCGCTACACTTGAACTGAATTACAAAACAGAACAGAGTCACACCTTTAGAAGACACACTATGGCTGCTTAACGGGAAAGGTGAGGTGGGGTGATGCATAAAACAAGGGTTTGAACTTAGCTCAGAGACCGCTCCATAAGCCAAATATGTAATAGACAAGGCCTACTCCCTGCTCAGTGAACTGGACTCAACACCCCCTAGTCACCGCACAAGAATATATCTGACTAGTAAGAATCTGAAAACCTATGTATCGATATCTCTCTGCAAGTGAATCAAGAGGGTGTAAAGCGAATAAACACAGCAGAGAAAAGCAGCCAATCCCCATTCTAAACATAAATTAATTTAAAAAACCCACACAAAAAAACCAGTGAAAGAGAGAGAAATTCTTACAAAATCCGTTCAGGGTCTCTGATGCAACCTGGATTGCCCATATCTAGACCCACAGCTGGATGAGACATAAGGCTGGACACTCTTGGGGCTCAGAGGATTGGTGAGGTTGGGTGAGCAAATGCAGATACTTTAAAGTAACACTGCGGGGTACCCACCCCATGGGTCTCAAATCTCCAGGTACAAGGGCATCTTCCTACATCAAAACATGCATGGGAAACCCAGAAGATGGTATGCTGTGAGATCGGGAAAGGCTTCTAAAACGCACCTCATTTCTCCTCTCCTTGTGCTCGGGTTCGCCATTCCAGCCGCTTGACTAACCATCTCCCTACTTGGAGAATCAGCACCTTTAACCTCCTGTTTCGTCCAGGTTGCAATTTGTCCTTAGGATGAACGGGAAGACGGGCAACCAACGAGAGACTAGCCCTAGGTGTTGGGACAGGCACAGGTCACTCCATTTTCCCATCATGAAGAAGAATGAACCACAGGCTCAGCCTGCCCCCCAGAACCAAAATAGTGCCTGAAGCAATCCTGCGCTTTTGCGGTCAGCTCCCAAAAAAGCGAGTAGACAAATGGAGCTCAGGGGAACTGCAATTCACAAACATGCAGAGTTATAAATGATAACTAGCGTCCACAAATATATTGAGGGAAGGCAACGAAGAGGATTTGAAAGCAAGGCAGATTTGCAGGAAACAGATTTCAGGAGGTAGATTCGACTCGCCTTTAAAGCATATGAAAAGCGGCAAAACGTTGACAATGATGCCCTGGGCGAAAAAAGGGCATATGCGTTTTTTCCTGAATATATTCAGGAAAAAACGCATATGCCCTTTTTGGCCAACCAAGCAAGCCGGAAGGGCAAATCAGCGCTACAAATAAGTCTCGCTTGCCCTCGGTCAAAAGGGCCATGCTGAAGAAAGTGTAAAAACCAGAAAAGCAGGACAGGCCATGGAGACATGGGAGCCTTGCTACGCTGATGGGCGGGATGTAAATTGCCAACAGGCACTCTGGAGAATTGTACGGTGTGTCCTGAAACAAGTAATAAACACAGCTTAGAGAGCATAGGGCTCTTCCACTCATGGGCGTATAAATTGGGAAAACTAAAAATCAACAAGACACAGGCACCCCAAACTTTACGGCTGCTCTGTTTCCAAGAACCTCCACTTCAGTACACCTTCAATATCCCAGGAAAGAGAAAAATGGATAAACAAATAGTGGTACTTGGCACAATGGAATATCACTCAGCCATGAAATCAATGTCATAAGGCTAGTTAGCAGCATGATGAGTGGATTTAGTGACGATGATTCTAAGTTAAATAAGTCACACAGAAAAAGACACTTATCCTAAGATATCGCTTATAGAGGGAATGTCAAAATCGCTACACTTGAACTGAATTACAAAACAGAACAGAGTCACACCTTTAGAAGACACACTATGGCTGCTTAACGGGAAAGGTGAGGTGGGGTGATGCATAAAACAAGGGTTTGAACTTAGCTCAGAGACCGCTCCATAAGCCAAATATGTAATAGACAAGGCCTACTCCC
This sequence comes from Eubalaena glacialis, assembly GCF_028564815.1. NCBI lineage: Eukaryota > Metazoa > Chordata > Mammalia > Artiodactyla > Balaenidae > Eubalaena > Eubalaena glacialis. The sequence goes on along the minus strand of NW_026871229.1, from coordinate 185,158 downwards.
TGCTCAGTGAACTGGACTCAACACCCCCTAGTCACCGCACAAGAATATATCTGACTAGTAAGAATCTGAAAACCTATGTATCGATATCTCTCTGCAAGTGAATCAAGAGGGTGTAAAGCGAATAAACACAGCAGGGAAAAGCAGCCAAGCCCCATTTTAAACATAAATTACTTGAAAAAACCCACAAGACAAAGACAGTGAAAGAGAAATTCTTACAAAATCCGTTCAGGGTCTCTGATGCAACTTGGTTTGACCATATCTAGACCCACAGCTGGATGAGACATAAGGCTGGACACTCTTGGGGCTGAGAGGATTGGTGAGGTTGGGTGAGCAAATGCAGATAATTTAAAGTAACACTGCGGGGAACACACCCCATGGGTCTCAAATCTCCAGGTACAAGGGAATCTTCCTACATCAAAACATGCATGGGAAACCCAGAAGATGGTATGCCATGAGATCGGGAAAGGTTTCTAAAACGCACCTCATTTCTCCTCTCCTTGTGCTCGGGTTCGCCATTCCACCCGCTTGACTAACCATCTCCCTACTTGGAGAATCGGCACCTTTAACCTCCTGTTTCGTCCAGGTTGCAATTTGTCCTGAGGATGAACGGGAAGATGCGGAACCAACGAGAGACGAGCCCTAGGTGTTGGGACAGGCATAGGTCACTCCATTTTCCCATCAGGAAGAAGAATGAACCACAGGCTCAGCCTGCCCCCCAGAACCAAAATAGGGCCTGAAGCAATCCTGTGCTTTTGCGGCCAGCTCCCAAAAAAGCGAGTAGACAAATGGAGCTCAGGGGCACTGCAATTCACAAACGTGCAGAGTTATAAATGAGAACTCTCGTCCACAAATATATTGAGGGAAGGCAACGAAGAGGATTTGAAAGCAAGGCAGATTTGCAGGAAACAGATTTCAGGAGGTAGATTCGACTCGCCTTTAAAGCACATGAAAAGCGACAAAACGTTGACAATGATGCCCTTGGCCAAAAAGGGCGTATGCGTTTTTTCCTGAATATATTCAGGAAAAAACGCATACGCCCTTTTAGGCCAACCAAGCAAGCCGGAAGGGCAAATCAGTGCTACAAAGAAATCTCGCTTGCCCTCGGTCAAAAAAGCCATGCTGAAAAAAGTGTAAAAACCAGAAAAGCAGGACAGGCCATGGAGACATGGGAGCCTTGCTACGCTAATGGGCAGGATGTAAATTGCCAACAGGCACTCTGGAGAAGTGTACGTTGTGTCCTGAAACAAGTAATAAACACAGCTTAGAGAGCATAGGGCACTTCCACTCATGGGCGTACAAATTGGGAAAACTAAAAATCAACAAGACACAGGCACCCCAAACTTTACGGCTGCTCTGTTTCCAAGAACCTCCACTTCGGTACACCTTCAATATCCCAGGAAAGAGAAAAATGGATAAAGAAATGGTGGTACTTGGCACAATGGAATATCACTCAGCCATGAAATCAATGTCATAAGGCTAGTTAGCAGCATGATGAGTGGATTTAGCGACGATGATTCTAAGTGAAATAAGTCACACAGAAAAAGACACTTATCCTAAGATATCGCTTATAGAGGGAATGTCAAAATCGCTACACTTGAACTGAATTACAAAACAGAACAGAGTCACACCTTTAGAAGACACACTATGGCTGCTTAACGGGAAAGGTGAGGTGGGATTATGCATAGAACAAGGGTTTGAAATTAGCTCAGAGACCGCTCCATAAGCCAAATATGTAATAGACAAGGCCTACTCCCTGCTCAGTGAACTGGACTCAACACCCCCTAGTCACCGCACAAGAATATATCTGACTAGTAAGAATCTGAAAACCTATGTATCGATATCTCTCTGCAAGTGAATCAAGAGGGTGTAAAGCGGCATCAACACAGCAGGGAAAAGCAGCCAAGCCCGATTCTAAACATAAATTACTTTAAAAAACCCACAAAACAAAGACAGTGAAATAGAAATTCTTACAAAATCCGTTCAGGGTCTCTGATGCAACTTGGATTGACCATATCTAGACCCACAGCTGGATGAGACATAAGGCTGGACACTCTTGGGGCTGAGAGGATTGGTGAGGTTGGGTGAGCAAACCCAGATACTTTAAAGTAACACCACGGGGTACCCACACCATGGGTCTCAAATCTCCAGGTACAAGGGCATCTTCCTACATCAAAACATGCATGGGAAACCCAGAAGATGGTATGCCGTGAGATCGGGAAAGGTTTCTAAAACGCACCTCATTTCTCCTCTCCTTGTGCTCGGGTTCGCCATTCCAACCTCTTCACTTTACGTGCTAAATGCTATCTAGAGAGTGGGATATGTTTAATAAATACCCTAACTCTAATGCATACACTAACCCTTACCCATACCCAAAACCTAACTCTCACCCGTACTCTAACCCGTACCATAAGCAGTACCCTAACCCTAACCCTAAAACTAACCTTAAGCCATACCCTATGCCGTAACCTAACCCAGACCCTAAACCGTACCCGAAGTCGTACCCTACCCCTAACCCTAACACATACCCAACGAGGTACCCTCACCCGTACCCAAAGCCGTACCCTAACCCTAACCCTAACCCTAACCCTAACCCTCACCCTAACCCATACCCTACGCCGTACACTCACGTGTTCCCTAACCCATACCCAAAGCCGTACCCTAACCCTAACCATAACACTAAGCCTAACCCATATCCTATGCCGTACCCTCACCCTTACCCTAACCCGTACCCTAACCCTAACCCTAATCCATACACTAACCCGTACCCTCAACCGTACCCTAACCCGTACCCTAACACTAACCCTAACCATAACTCTAAACCTAACCCATACCCTACGCCGTACACTCACGCGTTCCCTAACCCGTACCCAAAGCCGTACCCTAACCCTAACAATAACTCATAGCCTAACCCATATCCTTTGCCGTACCCTCACCCTTACCCTAACCCGTATCCTAAGCCGTACCCTAACCCTAACCGTAATCCTAACCCATACCCTACTCCGTACCCTCACTCTTACCCTAATCCGTACCCTAAGCCGTACCCTAACTCTAACCCTAACCCTAAGACTAACCCTAACACATATCCTACGCCGTACCCTCACCCTTACTCTAAGCCATACCCTAACCCTAACCCTAACCCTAACACTAACTGTAAACTACCCTTGACTGCTTTTGCCTCCAATAGATTTCCTAAGCACTAGTGTTTTAAGGAACAGGTTAAAAATAAAATGCTAATGTGACTTATTTATAATGTGTGTATTCTTTATCTTATCCTAGTGTCTAAAATTTTCTCCATGGTTGGAACCCAAATTACATTCCTTTACGCGCTAAGTGGTATGTAGAGAGTGGGATAGGTTTAATAAATGACCTAACCCTAACGTGAACCCTAACCCTAACCCATAGCCTAACCCTAACAAGTACCCTAATCCTAACCTGTACCCTATACCTTGACGTAACCCTAAAACTAACCGTAACCCTAACATATACCCTACGCCGTACCGTCACCCGTACCCTAACCCGTACCCTAAGTCGTACCCTAACCCTAACCCTAACCCATACGCTACGCCGTACCCTCACCCGTACCCTAACCCGTATCCTAAGCCGTACCCTAACCCTAACCCTAACCCTAACCCTAACCTATACCCTACGCCGTACACTCACCTGTACCCCAACCCGTACCCTAAGCCGTACCCTACCCCTAACCCTAACCCTAACCCTAACCCATACCCTAACCCATAGCCTACGCCGTACACTAACCCATACCCTAATCCGTATCCTAAGCCGTACCCTAATCCTAACCAATACCCTACGCAGTATCCTCACCCTTACCCTCACCCGTACCCTAAACCTAACCCTAACCCTAACCCCTACCCTACGCCATACCCTCACCCGTACCCTATCCCATACCCTAAGCCGTACCCTAACCCTAACACTAACCCTAACCCTAACCCTAACCCTAAACTACCCTTGACTGCTTTTGCCTCCATTAGATTTCCTAAGCACTAGTGTTTTAAGGAACAGGTTAAAAAGAAAATCCTAATGTGATTTTTTTATAATGTGTTTATTCTTTATCTTATCCTAGTGACTAAAATCTTCTCCATGGCTGGACACCAAATAATATTCCTTTACGTGCTAAGTGGTATCTAGAGAGTGGGATAGGTTTAATAAATACCCTAATCCTAACGTGTACCCTAGCCCTAACCCATACGCTAACCCGAACGCGTACCCTAAACCTAACCCAAATCTTAACCCTAACACATACGCTAATCCTAACCCGTACCCAAAACTATCCCTAACCCTAAAACTAACCCTAACCCTAACCCTAACCCTAACCCATACCCTACACCGTACCCTCACCCGTACCCTAACCCGTACCCTAAGCCGTACCCTAACCCTAAGCCTAACCCTAACCCTAACCGCTACCCTACGCCGTACCCTATCCCATACCCTAAGCGGTACCCTAACCCTAACACTAATCCTAACCCTAAACCATACCCTACGCCGTAACCACACACGTATCCTAACCCATACCCTAAGCTGTACCCTAACCCGAACCCTAACACATACGCTACGCCATACCCTCACCCGTACCCTAACCCGTATCCTAAGCCGTACCCTATCCCTAACCCTAACCCTAACCCTAACCGCTACCCTACGCCGTACCCTAACCCAAACCCTAAGTGGTACCCTAACCCTAACACTAACCCTAAACCTAACCCTAACCCCTACCCTACGCCGTACCCTCACCCGTACCCTATCCCATACCCTAAGCCGTACCCTAACCCTAACACTAACCCTAACCCTAAACCTAAACCCTACCCTACGCCGTACCCTCACCCGTACCCTATCCCATACCCTAAGCCGTACCCTAACCCTAACCCTAACCCTAACCTATACACTACGCCATACCCTCACCCGTACCCTAACCCGTACCCTAAGCCGTACCCTAACCCTAACCCTAACCCTAACCTATACACTACGCCGTACCCTCACCCGTACCCTAACCCATACCCTAAGCCGTACCCTAACCCTAACCCTAACCCTAACCCTAACCCATACCCTACGCCGTACCTTAACCCGTACCCTAACCCATATTCTAAGCCGTACCCTAACCATAACCAATACCCTACACAGTACCCTCACCCGTACCCTCACCCGTACCCTAAGCCATACCCTAACCCCAACCCTAACCCTAACCCTAACCCCTACCCTACGCCGTACCCTCACCCGTACCCTATCCCATACCCTTAGCCGTACCCTAACCCTAACACTAACCCTAACCCTAACCCTAACCCTAAACTACCCTTGATTGCTTTTGCCTCTATTAGATTTCCTAAGCACTAGTATTTTAAGGAACAGGTTAAAAAGAAAATCCTAATGTGATTTTTTTATAATGTGTTTATTCTTTATCTTATCCTAGTGACTAAAATCTTCTCCATGGCTGGATCCCTAATAATATTCCTTTACGTGCTAAGTGGTATCTAGAGAGTGGGATAGGTTTAATAAATACCCTAATCCTAACGTGTACCCTAACCCTAACACATACCCTAACCCTAACGCGTACCCTAACCCTAACCCAAATCCTAACCCTAACACGTACGCTAATCCTAACCCGTACCCTAAACCAATCCCTAACCCTAAAACTAACCCTAACCCTAACCCTAACCCTAAACCTTACCCTACGCCGTACCCTCACCCGTACCCTAACCCGTACCCTAAGACGTACCCTAACCCTAACCCTAACCCATATGCTACGCCGTACCCTCACCCGTACCCTAACCCGTATCCTAAGCCGTACCCTAACCCTAACCCTAACCCTAACCCTAACCCTAACCCATACCCTACGCCATACCCTAACCCGTACCCTAACCCGTATCCTAAGCCGTATCCTAACCCTAACCAATACCCTACGCAGTACACTCACCCGTAACCTCACCCGTACCCTAAGCCGTACCCTAACCCCAACACTAACCCTAACTCTAACCCTAACCCCTACCCTACGCCGTACCCTCACCGTACCCTATCCCATACGCTAAGCCGTACCCTAACCCTAACACTAACCCTAACCCTAACCCTAACCCATACCCTACGCCGTACCCTCACCCGTAACCTAACCCATACCCTAAGCCGTACCCTAACCCTAACCCTAACCTATACACTACGCCGTACCCTCACCCATAACCTAACCCGTACCCTAAGCCGTACCCTAACTCTAACCCTAACCCTAACCCTACCCTTACCCATACCCTGCGCCGTACCCTAACCCATACAATAACCTGTATCCTAAGCCTTAACCTAACCCTGACCAATGACCTACACAGTACCCTCACCCGTACCCTAAGCCATACCCTAACCCTAACCCTAACACTAACCCTAACCCTAAACCCTACCCTATGCCGTACCCTCACCCATACCCTATCCCATACCCTAAGCCGTACCCTAACCCTAACACTAACCCTAACCCTAACCCTAACCCTAAACTACCCTTGACTGCTTTTGCCTCCATTAGATTTCCTAAGCACTAGTGTTTTAAGGAACAGGTTAAAAAGAAAATCCTAATGTGATTTTTTTATAATGTGTTTATTCTTTATCTTATCCTAGTGACGAAAATCTTCTCCATGGCTGGACCCTAAATAATATTCCTTTACGTGCTAAGTGGTATCTAGAGAGTGGGATAGGTTTAATAAATACCCTAATCCTAACGTGTACCCTAACCCTAACCCATACCCTAACCCTAATGCGTACCCTAACCCTAACCCAAACCCTAACCCTAACACGTACGCTAATCCTAACCCGTACCCTAAACCAAGCCCTAACCCTAAAACTAACCCTAACCCTAACCCTAACCCTAACCCATACGCTACACCGTACCCTCACCCATACCCTAACCCGTATCCTAAGCCGTACCCTAACCCTAAACCTAACCCTAACCTCTACCCTACGCCGTACCCTCACCCGTACCCTAACCCGTACCCAAAGCCTTACCCTAACCCTAACCCTAACCCTCACCCATACCCCACGCCGTAAACTAACCCATATCCTAACCCGTATCCTAAGCCGTACCCTAACCCTAACCAATAACCTACGCAGTACCCTCACCAGTACCCTCACCCGTATCCTAAGCCCTACCCTAACCCTAACCCTAACACTAACCCTAAGCTACCCTTTACTGCTTTTGCCTATATTAGATTTCCTAAACACTAGTGTTTTAAGGAACAGGTTAAAAAGAAAACCTTATGTGATTTTCTTATAATGTGTTTATTCTTTATCTTATCCTAGTGACTAAAATCTTCTCCATGGCTGAACCCCAAATAATATTCCTTTACGTGCTAAGTGGTATTTAGAGAGTGGGATAGGTTTAATAAATACCCTAATCCTAAAGTGTACCCTAAACCTAACCCATACCCTAACCCTAACGCGTACCCTAACCCTAACCAAAACCCTAACCCGAACACGTATGCTAATCCTAACCCGTACCCTAAACCAATCCCTAACCCTAAAACTAACCCTAACCCTAACCCTAACCCTAACCCATAACCTACACCGTACCCTCACCCGTACCCTAACCCGTACCCTAAGCCGTACCCTAACCCTAACCCTAACCCTAAACCATACGCTACGCCGTACCCTCACCCATGCCCTAACCCGTATCCTAAGCCGTACCCTAACCCTAACCCTAACCCTAAACTATACCCTACGCCGTAACCTCACCCGTACCCTAACCCGTACCCTAAGCCGTACACTAACCCTAACCCTAACCCTAACCCTAACCCATACCGTACGCCATAACCTAACACGTACCCTAACCCGTATCCTAAGCCGTACCCTAACCCTAAACAATACCCTACGCAGTATCCTCACCCATACCCTCACCCGTACCCTAAGCCGTACCCTAACCCTAACCCTAACCCTAACCCTAACCCTAACCCTAACCCCTACCCTATGCCATACCCTCACCTGTACCCTATCCCATAACCTAAGCCGTACCATAACCCTAACACTAACCCTAACCCTAACCCACACTCTACGCCATACCCTCACTCGTACCCTAACCCGTACCCTAAGCCGTACCTTAACCCTAACCCTAACCCTAAACCATACGCTACGCCGTACCCTCACCCGTACCCTAACCCGTATCCTAAGCCGTACCCTAACCCTAACCCTAAACTTAAACTATACCCTACGCCGTAACCTCACCCGTACCCTAACCCGTACCCTAAGCCGTACCCTAACCCTAACCCTAACCCTAACCCTAACCCTAACCCTAACCCATACCGTACGCCATAGCCTAACACGAACCCTAACCCGTATCCTAAGCCGTACCCTAACCCTAACCAATACCCTACGCAGTATCCTCACCCATACCCTCACCCGTACCCTAAGCCGTACCCTAACCCTAACCCTAACCCTAACCCTAACCCATAACCTACGCCGTACCCTCACCCGTACCCTAACACGTACCCTAAGACGTACCGTAACCCTAACCCTAACACTAACCCTAACCCTAACCCACACTCTACGCCGTACCCTAACCCGTACCCTAACACGTATCCTAAGCCGTACCCTAACCCTAAGCAATACCCTACGCAGTACCCTCACCCATACCCTCACCCGTACCCTAAGCCATACCCTAACCATAACCCTAACCCTAACCCTAACCCCTACCCTACGCCGTACCCTCACCCGTACCCTATCCCATACCCTAAGCCGTACCCTAACCCTAACACTAACCCTAACCCTAACCCTAACCCTAAACTACCCTTGATTGCTTTTGCCTCTATTAGATTTCCTAAGCACTAGTGTTTTAAGGAACAGGTTAAAAAGAAAATCCTAATGTGATTTTTTTATAATGTGTTTATTCTTTATCTTATCCTAGTGACTAAAATCTTCTCCATGGCTGGATCCCTAATAATATTCCTTTACGTGCTAAGTGGTATCTAGAGAGTGGGATAGGTTTAATAAATACCCTAATCCTAACGTGTACCCTAACCCTAAACCATACCCTAACCCTAACGCGTACCCTAACCCTAAACCTAACCCTAACCCATACCCTACGCCGTACCCTAACCCGTACCCTAACCCGTATTCTAAGCCGTACCCTAACCATAACCAATACCCTACACAGTACCCTCACCCGTACCCTCACCGTACCCTAAGCCATACCCTAACCCTAACCCTAACCCTAACCTATACACTACGCCATACCCTCACTCGTACCCTAACCCGTACCGTAAGCCATACCCTAACCCTAACCCTAACCCTAACCTATACACTACGCCATACCCTCACTCGTACCCTAACCCGTACCCTAAGCCGTACCCTAAACCTAACCCTAACCCTAACCCTAAACCATACGCTACGCCGTACCCTCACCCGTACCATAACCCGTATCCTAAGCCGTACCCTAACCCTAACCCTAACCCTAAACTATACCCTACGCCGTAACCTCACCCGTACCCGAACCCGTACCCTAAGCCGTACACTAACCCTAACCCTAACCCTAACCCTAACCCATACCGTACGCCATAACCTAACACGTACCCTAACCCGTATCCTAAGCCGTACCCTAACCCTAACCAATACCCTACGCAGTATCCTCACCCATACCCTCACCCGTACCCTAAGCCGTACCCTAAACCTAACCCTAACCCTAAACTTAACCCTAACCCTAACCCCTACCCTATGCCATACCCTCACCTGTACCCTATCCCATAACCTAAGCCGTACAATAACCCTAACACTAACCCTAACCCTAACCCATAACCTACGCCGTACCCTCACCCGTACCCTAACCCGTATCCTAAGACGTACCGTAACCCTAACCAATACCCTACGCAGTATCCTCACCCATACCCTCACCCGTACCCTAAGACGTACCCTAACCCTAACCCTAACCCTAACCGATAACCTACGCCGTACCCTCACAAGTACCCTAACACGTACCCTAAGACGTACCGTAACCCTAACCCTAACACTAACCCATAACCTACGCCGTACCCTCACCCGTACCCTAACCCGTACCCTAAGCCGTACCCTAACCCTAACCCTAACCCTAACCCTAACCCTAACCCCTACCCTATGCCATACCCTCACCTGTAACCTATCCCATAACCTAAGCCGTACCCTAACCCTAACCCTAACCCTAACCCTAACCCATAACCTACGCCGTACCCTCACCCGTACACTAACCCGTATCCTAAGCCGTACCCTAACCCTAACCCTAACCCTAACCCTAACCCATAACATACGCCGTACCCTCACCCGTACCCTACCACGTACCCTAAGACGTACCGTAACCCTAACCCTAACACTAACCCTAACCCTAACCCACACTCTACGCCGTACCCTAACCCATACCCTAACACGTATCCTAAGCCATACCCTAACCCTAACCAATACCCTACGCAGTACCCTCACCCGTACCCTCACCCGTACCCTAAGCCATACCCTAACCATAACCCTAACCCTAACCCTAACCCCTACCCTACGCCGTACCCTCACCCGTACCCTATCCCATACCCTAAGCCGTACCCTAACCCTAACACTAACCCTAACCCTAACCCTAACCCTAAACTACCCTTGATTGCTTTTGCCTCTATTAGATTTCCTAAGCACTAGTGTTTTAAGGAACAGGTTAAAAAGAAAATCCTAATGTGATTTTTTTATAATGTGTTTATTCTTTATCTTATCCTAGTGACTAAAATCTTCTCCATGGCTGGATCCCTAATAATATTCCTCTACGTGCTAAGTGGTATCTAGAGAGTGGGATAGGTTTAATAAATACCCTAATCCTAACGTGTACCCTAACCCTAACCCATACCCTAACCCTAACGCGTACCCTAACCCTAACCCAAAACCTAACTCTAACACGTACGCTAATCCTAACCCATACCCTAAACCAATCCCTAACCCTAAAACTAACCCTAACCCTAACCCTAACCCTAACCCTTACCCTACGCCGTACCCTCACCCGTACCCTAACCCGTACCCTAAGACGTACCCTAACCCTAACCCTAACCCATATGCTACACCGTACCCTCACCCGTACACTAACCTGTATCCTAAGCCGTACCCTAACCCTAACCCTAACCCTAACCCTAAGCCTAACCCATACCATACGCCATAACCTAACCCATACCCTAACCCGTTTCCTAAGCCATATCCTAACCCTAACCAATACCCTATGCAGTACCCTCACCCGTACCCTCACCCGTACCCTAAGCCGTACCCTAAACCCAACCCTAACCCTAACTCTAACCCTAACCCCTACCCTACACCGTACACTCACCCGTACCCTATCCCATACGCTAAGCCGTACCCTAACCCTAACACTAACACTAACCCTAACCTATACACTACGCCGTACCCTCACCCGTACCCTAACCCGTACCCTAAGCCGTACCCTAACTCTAACCCTAACCCTAACCCTAACCCTTACCCATACCGTGCGCCGTACCCTAACCCATACAATAAATTGTATCCTAAGCCTTAACCTAACCCTAACCAATGACCTACACAGTACCCTCACCCGTACCCTAAGCCATACCCTAACCCTAACCCTAACACTAACACTAACCCTAAACCCTACCCTATGCCGTACCCTCACCCATACCCTATCCCATACCCTAAGCCGTACCCTAACCCTAACACTAACCCTAACCCTAAACCTAACCCTAAACTACCCTTGACTGCTTTTGCCTCCATTAGATTTCCTAAGCACTAGTGTTTTAAGGAACAGGTTAAAAAGAAAATCCTAATGTGATTTTTTTATAATGTGTTTATTCTTTATCTTATCCTAGTGACGAAAATATTCTCCATGGCTGGACCCTAAATAATATACCTTTACGTGCTAAGTGGTATCTAGAGAGTGGGATAGGTTTAATAAATACCCTAATCCTAACGTGTACCCTAACCCTAACCCATACACTAACCCTAATGCTTACCCTAACCCTAACCCAAACCCTAACCCTAACACGTACGCTAATCCTAACCCGTACCCTAAACCAATCCCTAACCCTAAAACTAACCCTAACCCTAACCCTAACCCTAACCCATACGCTACGCCGTACCCTCACCCATACCCTAACCCGTATCCTAAGCCGTACCCTAATCCTAAACCTAACCCTAACCTCTACCCTACGCCGTACCCTCACCCGTACCCTAACCCGTACCCAAAGCCTTACCCTAACCCTAACCCTAACCCTCACCCATACCCAATGCTGTAACCTAACCCATATCCTAACCCGTATCCTAAGCCGTACCCTAACCCTAACCAATAACCTACGCAGTACCCTCACCAGTACCCTCACCCGTATCCTAAGCCCTACCCTAACCCTAACCCTAACCCTAACCCTAAACTACCCTTTACTGCTTTTGCCTCCATTAGATTTCCTAAACACTAGTGTTTTAAGGAACAGGTTAAAAAGAAAACCTTATGAGATTTTTTTATAATGTGTTTATTCTTTATCTTATCCTAGTGACTAAAATCTTCTCCATGGCTGAACCCCAAATAATATTCCTTTACGTGCTAAGTGGTATCTAGAGAGTGGGATAGGTTTAATAAATACCCTAATCCTAAAGTGTACCCTAAACCTAACCCATACCCTAACCCTAACGCGTACCCTAACCCTAACCAAAACCCTAACCCGAACACGTATGCTAATCCTAACCCGTACCCTAAACCAATCCCTAACCCTAAAACTAACCCTAACCCTAACCCTAACCCTAACCCATAACCTACACCGTACCCTCACCCGTACCCTAACCCGTACCCTAAGCCGTACCCTAACCCTAACCCTAACCCTAAACCATACGCTACGCCGTACCCTCACCCATACCCTAACCCGTATCCTAAGCCGTACCCTAACCCTAACCCTAACCCTAAACTATACCCTACGCCGTAACCTCACCCGTACCCTAACCCGTACCCTAAGCCGTACCCTAACCCTAACCCTAACCCTAACCCTAACCCTAAACCCTACCCTATGCCATACCCTCACCTGTACCCTATCCCATAACCTAAGCCGTACTATAACCCTAACACTAACCCTAACCCTAACCCATAACCTATGCCGTACCCTCACCCGTACCCTAACCCGTATCCTAAGACGTACCGTAACCCTAACCAATACCCTACACAGTATCCTCACACATACCCTCACCCGTACCCTAAGCCGTACCCTAACCCTAACCCTAACCCTAACCCTAACCCATACCCTATGCCATACCCTCACCTGTACCCTATCCCATAACCTAAGCTGTACGCTAACCCTAACCCTAATCCTAACCCATACGCTACGCCGTACCTTCACCCGTACCCTAAACCGTATCCTAAGTCGTACCCTAACCCTAACCCTAACCCTAACCCTAACCCTAAACCTAACCCTAACCCATACCCTACGCCATACCCTAACACGTACCCTAACCCGTATCCTAAGCCGTATCCTAACCCTAACCAATACCCTACGCAGTACCCTCACCCGTACCCTCACCCGTACCCTAAGCCATACCCTAACCCAAACCCTAACCCTAACTCTAACCCTAACCCCTACCCTACGCCGTACCCTCACCCGTACCCTATCCCATACGCTAAACCGTAACCTAACCCTAACACTAACACTAACCCTAACCCTAACCCTAACCATAAACCATACCCTATGCCGTACCCTCACCCGTAACCTAACCCGTACCCTAAGCCGTACCCTAACCCTAACCCTAACCTATACACTATGCCGTACCCTCACCCGTACCCTAACCCGTACCCTAAGCCGTACCCTAACTCTAACCCTAACCCTACCCCTAACCCTTACCCATACCCTGCGCCGTACCCTAACCCATACAATAACCTGTATCCTAAGCCTTAACCTAACCCTAACCAATGACCTACACAGTACCCTCACCCGTACCCTCACCCGTACTCTAAGCCATACCCTAACCCTAACCCTAACCCTAACCTATACACTACGCCATACCCTCACCCGTACCCTAACCCGTACCCTAAGCCGTACCCTAACCCTAACCCTAACCCTAAACTATACCCTACGCTGTAACCTCACCCGTACCCTAACCCGTACCCTAACCCGTATCCTAAGCCGTACCCTAACCCTAACACTAACCCTAACCCTAACCCTAACCCTAAACTACCCTTTACTGCTTTTGCCTCCATTAGATTTCCTAAACACTAGTGTTTTAAGGAACAGGTTAAAAAGAAAACCTTATGTGATTTTTTTATAATGTGTTTATTCTTTATCTTATCCTAGTGACTAAAATCTTCTCCATGGCTGAACCCCAAATAATATTCCTTTACGTGCTAAGTGGTATCTAGAGAGTGGGATAGGTTTAATAAATACCCTAATCCTAAAGTGTACCCTAAACCTAACCCATACCCTAACCCTAACGCGTACCCTAACCCTAACCAAAACCCTAACCCGAACAAGTATGCTAATCCTAACCCGTACCCTAAACCAATCCCTAACCCTAAAACTAACCCTAACCCTAACCCTAACCCTAACCCTAACCCGTACCCTAAGCCGTACCCTAACCCTAACCCTAACCCTAACCCATACGCTACGCCGTACCCTCACCCGTACCCTAACCCGTATCCTAAGCCGTACCCTAACCCTAACCCTAACCCTAACACTAACCGCTACCCTACGCCGTACCCTATCCCATACCCTAAGCAGTACCCTAACCCTAACACTAACCCTAAACCTAACACTAACCCCTACCCTACGCCATACACTCACCCGTAACCTATCCCATACCCTAAGCCGTACGCTAACCCTAACACTAACCGTAACCCTAAACCTAACCCCTACCCTACGCCGTACCCTCACCCGTACCCTATCCCATACCCTAAGCCGTACCCTAAACCTAACCCTAACCCTAACCTATACACTACGCCATACCCTCACCCGTACCCTAACCCGTACCCTAAGCCGTACCCTAACCCTAACCATAACCCTAACCTTTACACTACGCCGTACCCTCACCCATACCCTAACCCGTACCTTAAGCCGTACCCTAACCCTAACCCTAACCCTAACCCTAACCCTAACCCATACCCTACGCCGTACCCTAACCCGTACCCTAACCCGTATTCTAAGCCGTACCCTAACCATAACCAATACCCTACACAGTACCCTCACCCGTACCCTCACCGTACCCTAAGCCATACCCTAAACCTAACCCTAACCCTAACCTATACACTACGCCATACCCTCACCCGTACCCTAACCCGTACCCTAACCCGTATCCTAAGCCGTACCCTAATCCTAACCCTAACCCTAACCCTAACCCATAACCTACGCCGTACCCTCACCCGTACCCTAACACGTACCCTAAGACGTACCGTAACCCTAACCCTAACACTAACCCTAACCCTAACCCACACTCTACACCGTACCCTAACCCGTACCCTAACACGTATCCTAAGCCGTACCCTAACCCTAACCAATACCCTACGCAGTACCCTCACCCGTACCCTCACCCGTACCCTAAGCCATACCCTAACCCTAACCCTAACCCTAACCCTAACCCCTACCCTACGCCGTACCCTCACCCGTACCCTATCCCATACGCTAAGCCCTACCCTAACCCTAACACTAACACTAACACTAACCCTAACTCTAACCCATACCCTGCGCCGTACCCTCACCCGTAACCTAACCCGTACCCTAAGCCGTACCCTAACCCTAACCCTAACCCCTACCCTACGCCGTACCCTCACCCGTACCCTATCCCATACCCTAAGCCGTACCCTAACCCTAACACTAACCCTAACCCTAACCCTAACCCTAAACTACCCTTGATTGCTTTTGCCTCTATTAGATTTCCTAAGCACTAGTGTTTTAAGGAACAGGTTAAAAAGAAAATCCTAATGTGATTTTTTTATAATGTGTTTATTCTTTATCTTATCCTAGTGACTAAAATCTTCTCCATGGCTGGATCCCTAATAATATTCCTTTACGTGCTAAGTGGTATCTAGAGAGTGGGATAGGTTTAATAAATACCCTAATCCTAACGTGTACCCTAAACCTAACCCATACCCTAACCCTAACGCGTACCCTAACCCTAACAAAAAACCTAACCCTAACACGTACGCTAATCCTAACCCGTACCCTAAACCAATCCCTAACCCTAAAACTAACCCTAACCCTAACCCTAACCCTAACCCTTACCCTACGCCGTACCCTCACCCGTACCCTAACCCGTACCCTAAGACGTACCCTAACCCTAACCCTAACCCATACGCTACGCCGTACCCTCACCCGTACCCTAACCCGTATCCTAAGCCGTACCCTAACCCTAACCCTAACCCTAACCCTAACCCATACCCTACGCCATACCATAACCCGTACCCTAACCCGTATCCTAAGCCGTATCCTAACCCTAACCAATACCCTACGCAGTACCCTCACCCGTACCCTCACCCGTACCCTAAGCCGTACCCTAACCCCAACCCTAACCCTAACTCTAACCCTAACCCCTACCCTACGCCGTACCCTCACCCATACCCTATCCCATACGCTAAGCCGTACCCTAACCCTAACACTAACACTAACCCTAACCCTAACCCTAACCCATACCCTACGCCGTACCCTCACCCGTAACCTAACCCGTACCCAAAGCCGTACCCTAACCCTAACCCTAACCTATACACTACGCCGTACCCTCACCCGTACCCTAACCCGTACCCTAAGCTGTACCCTAACTCTAACCCTAACCCTAACCCTAACCCTTACCCATACCCTGCGCCGTACCCTAACCCATACAATAACCTGTATCCTAAGCCTTAACCTAACCCTAACCAATGACCTACACAGTACCCTCACCCGTACCCTAAGCCATACCCTAACCCTAACCCTAACACTAACCCTAACCCTAAACCCTACCCTATGCCGTACCCTCACCCATACCCTATCCCATACCCTAAGCCATACCCTAACCCTAACACTAACCCTAACCCTAACCCTAACCCTAAACTACCCTTGACTGCTTTTGCCTCCATTAGATTTCCTAAGCACTAGTGTTTTAAGGAACAGGTTAAAAAGAAAATCCTAATGTGATTTTTTTATAATGTGTTTATTCTTTATCTTATCCTAGTAACGAAAATCTTCTCCATGGCTGGACCCTAAATAATATTCCTTTACGTGCTAAGTGGTATCTAGAGAGTGGGATAGGTTTAATAAATACCCTAATCCTAACGTGTACCCTAACCCTAACCCTAATGCGTACCCTAACCCTAACCCAAACCCTAACCCTAACACGTACGCTAATCCTAACCCGTACCCTAAACCAATCCCTAACCCTAAAACTAACCCTAACCCTAACCCTAACCCTAACCCATACGCTACGCCGTACCCTCACACATAACCTAACCCGTATCCTAAGCCGTACCCTAACCCTAAACCTAACCCTAACCTCTACCCTACGCCGTACCCTCACCCGTACCCTAACCCGTACCCAAAGCCTTACCCTAACCCTAACCCTAACCCTCACCCATACCCAACGCCGTAACCTAACCCATATCCTAACCCGTATCCTAAGCCGTACCCTAACCCTAACCAATAACCTACGCAGTACCCTCACCAGTACCCTCACCCGTATCCTAAGCCCTACCCTAACCCTAACCCTAACCCTAACCCTAAACTACCCTTTACTGCTTTTGCCTCCATTAGATTTCCTAAACACTAGTGTTTTAAGGAACAGGTTAAAAAGAAAACCTTATGTGATTTTTTTATAATGTGTTTATTCTTTATCTTATCCTAGTGACTAAAATCTTCTCCATGGCTGAACCCCAAATAATATTCCTTTACGTGCTAAGTGGTATCTAGAGAGTGGGATAGGTTTAATAAATACCCTAATCCTAAAGTGTACCCTAAACCTAACCCATACCCTAACCCTAACGCGTACCCTAACCCTAACCAAAACCCTAACCCGAACACGTATGCTAATCCTAACCCGTACCCTAAACCAATCCCTAACCCTAAAACTAACCCTAACCCTAACCCTAACCCTAACCCATAACCTACACCGTACCCTCACCCGTAGCCTAACCCGTACCCTAAGCCGTACCCTAACCCTAACCCTAAACCATATGCTACGCCGTACCCTCACCCGTACCCTAATCCGTATCCTAAGCCGTACCCTAACCCTAACCCTAACCCTAAACTATACCCTATGCCGTAACCTCACCCGTACCCTAACCCGTACCCTAAGCCGTACCCTAACCCTAACCCTAACCCTGACCCTAACCCTAACCCTAACCCATACCGTACGCTATACCCTACCACGTACCCTAACCCGTATCCTAAGCCGTACCCTAACCCTAACCAATACCCTACGCAGTATCCTCACCCATAGCCTCACCCGTACCCTAAGCCGTACCCTAACCCTAACCCTAACCCTAACCCTAACCCCTACCCTATGCCATACCCTCACCTGTACCCTATCCCATAACCTAAGCCGTACCATAACCCTAACACTAACCCTAACCCTAACCCATAACCTACGCCGTACCCTCACCCGTACCCTAACCCGTATCCTAAGCCGTACCCTAACCCTAACCCTAACCCTAACCCTAACCCATAACCTACGCCGTATCCTCACCCGTACCCTAACACATACCCTAAGACGTACCGTAACCCTAACCCTAACACTAACCCTAACCTTAACCCACACACTACGCTGTACCCTAACCCGTACCCTAACACGTATCCTAAGCCGTACCCTAACCCTAACCAATACCCTACGCAGTACCCTCACCCGTACCCTCACCCGTACCCTAAGCCATACCCTAACCCTAACCCTAACCCTAACCCTAACCCCTAACCTACGCCGTACCCTCACCCGTACCCTATCCCATACCCTAAGCCGTACCCTAACCCTAACACTAACCCTAACCCTAACCCTAACCCTAAACTACCCTTGATTGCTTTTGCCTCTATTAGATTTCCTAAACACTAGTGTTTTAAGGAACAGGTTAAAAAGAAAATCCTAATGTGATTTTTTTATAATGTGTTTATTCTTTATCTTATCCTAGTGACTAAAATCTTCTCCATGGCTGGATCCCTAATAATATTCCTTTACGTGATAAGTGGTATCTAGAGAGTGGGATAGGTTTAATAAATACCCTAACCCTAACGTGTACCCTAACCCTAACCCATACCCTAACCCTAACGCGTACCCTAACCCTAACCCAAAACCTAACCCTAACACGTACGCTAATCCTAACCCGTACCCTAAACGAATCCCTAACCCTAAAACTAACCCTAACCCTAACCCTAACCCTAACCCTTACCCTACGCCGTACCCTCACCCGTACCCTAACCCGTACCCTAAGCCGTACCCTAACCCTAACCCTAACCCTAACCCTAACCCTAAACCATACCCTACGCCATACCCTAACCCGTACCCTAACCCGTATCCTAAGCCGTATCCTAACCCTAACCAATACCCTACGCAGTACCCTCACACGTACCCTCACCCGTACCCTAAGCCGTACCCTAACCCCACCCCTAACCCTAACTCTAACCCTAACCTTACCCTACGCCGTACCCTCACCCGTACCCTATCCCATACACTAAGCCGTACCCTAACCCTAAGACTAACACTAACACTAACCCTAACCCTAACCCATACCCTACGCCGTACCCTCACCCGTAACCTAACCCGTACCCTAAGCCGTACCCTAACCCTAACCCTAACCTATACACTACGCCGTACCCTCACCCGTACCCTAACCCGTACCCTAAGCCGTACCCTAACTCTAACCCTAACCCTAACCCTAACCCATACGCTACGCCGTACCTTCACCCGTACCCTAACCCGTATCCTAAGCCGTACCCTAACCCTAACCCTAACCCTAACCCTAACCCATACCCTACGCCATACCCTAACACGTACCCTAACCTATATCCTAAGCCGTATCCTATCCCTAACCAATACCCTACGCAGTACCCTCACCCGTACCCTCACCCGTACCCTAAGCCGTACACTAACCGAAACCCTAACCCTAACTCTAACCCTAACCCCTACCCTACGCCGTACCCTCACCCGTACCCTATCCCATACGCTAAGCCGTAACCTAACCCTAACACTAACACTAACCCTAACCCTAACCCTAACCCTAAACCTTACCCTATGCCGTACCCTCACCCGTAACCTAACCCGTACCCTAAGCCGTACCCTAACCCTAGCCCTAACCTATACACTATACCGTACCCTCACCCGTACCCTAAACCGTACCCTAAGCCGTACCCTAACTCTAACCCTAACCCTAACCCTAACCCTTACCCATACCCTGCGCCGTACCCTAACCCATACAATAACCTGTATCCTAAGCCTTAACCTAACCCTAACCAATGACCTACACAGTACCCTCAGCCGTACCCTAAGCCATACCCTAACCCTAACCCTAACACTAACCCTAACCCTAAACACTACCCTATGCCGTACCCTCACCCATACCCTATCCCATACCCTAAGCCGTACCCTAACCCTAACACTAACCCTAACCCTAACCCTAACCCTAAACTACCCTTGACTGCTTTTGCCTCCATTAGATTTCCTAAACACTAGTGTTTTAAGGAACAGGTTAAAAAGAAAACATTATGTGATTTTTTTATAATGTGTTTATTCTTTATCTTATCCTAGTGACTAAAATCTTCTCCATGGCTGAACCCCAAATAATATTCCTTTACGTGCTAAGTGGTATCTAGAGAGTGGGATAGGTTTAATAAATACCCTAATCTTAAAGTGTACCCTAAACCTAACCCATACCCTAACCCTAACGCGTACCCTAACCCTAACCAAAACCCTAACCCGAACAAGTATGCTAATCCTAACCCGTACCCTAAACCAATCCCTAACACTAAAACTAACCCTAACCCTAACCCTAACCCTAACCCTAACCCTAACCCGTACCCTAAGCCGTACCCTAACCCTAACCCTAACCCTAACCCATACGCTACGCCGTACCCTCACCCGTACCCTAACCCGTATCCTAAGCCGTACCCTAACCCTAAGCCTAACCCTAACACTAACCGCTACCCTACGCCGTACCCTATCCCATACCCTAAGCAGTACCCTAACCCTAACACTAACCCTAAACCTAACCCTAACCCCTACCCTACGCCGTACCCTCACCCGTAACCTATCCCATACCCTAAGCCGTACGCTAACCCTAACACTAACCCTAACCCTAAACCTAACCCCTACCCTATGCCGTACCCTCACCTGTAACCTATCCCATACCCTAAGCCGTACCCTAAACCTAACCCTAACCCTAACCTATACACTACGCCATACCCTCACCCGTACCCTAACCCATACCCTAAGCCGTACCCTAACCCTAACACTAACCCTAACCTATACACTACGCCGTACCCTCACCCGTACCCTAACCCGTACCCTAAGCCGTACCCTAACCCTAACCCTAACCCTAACCCTAACCCATACCCTACGCCGTACCCTAACCCGTACCCTAACCCGTATTCTAAGCCGTACCCTAACCATAACCAATACCCTACACAGTACCCTCACCCGTACCCTCACCGTACCCTAAGCCATACCCTAAACCTAACCCTAACCCTAACCTATACACTACGCCATACCCTCACCCGTACCCTAACCCGTATCCTAAGCCGTACCCTAACCCTAACCCTAACCCTAACCCTAACCCATAACCTACGCCGTACCCTCACCCGTACCCTAACACGTACCCTAAGACGTACCGTAACCCTAACCCTAACACTAACCCTAACCCTAACCCACACTCTACACCGTACCCTAACCCGTACCCTAACACGTATCCTAAGCCGTACCCTAACCCTAACCAATACCCTACGTAGTACCCTCACCCGTACCCTCACCCGTACCCTAAGCCATACCCTAAACCTAACCCTAACCCTAACCCTAACCCCTACCCTACGGCGTACCCTCACCCGTACCCTATCCCATACGCTAAGCCGTACCCTAACCCTAACACTAACACTAACCCTAACCCTAACTCTAACCCATACCCTACGCCGTACCCTCACCCGTAACCTAACCCGTACCCTAAGCCGTACCCTAACCCTAAACCTAACCTATACACTACGCCGTACCCTCACCCGTACCCTAACCCGTACCCTAAGCCGTACCCTAACTCTAACCCTAACCCTAACCCTAACACTTACCCATACCCTGCGCCGTACCCTAACCCATACAATAACCTGTATCCTAAGCCTTAACCTAACCCTAACCAATGACCTACACAGTACCCTCAGCCGTACCCTAAGCCATACCCTAACCCTAACCCTAACACTAACCCTAACCCTAAACCCTACCCTATGCCGTACCCTCACCCATACCCTATCCCATACCCTAAGCCGTACCCTAACCCTAACACTAACCCTAACCCTAACCCTAACCCTAAACTACCCTTGACTGCTTTTGCCTCCATTAGATTTCCTAAGCACTAGTGTTTTAAGGAACACGTTAAAAAGAAAATCCTAATGTGATTTTTTTATAATGTGTTTATTCTTTATCTTATCCTAGTAACGAAAATCTTCTCCATGGCTGGACCCTAAATAATATTCCTTTACGTGCTAAGTGGTATCTAGAGAGTGGGATAGGTTTAATAAATACCCTAATCCTAACGTGTACCCTAACCCTAACCCTAATGCGTACCCTAACCCTAACCCAAACCCTAACCCTAACACGTACGCTAATCCTAACCCGTACCCTAAACCTATCCCTAACCCTAAAACTAACCCTAACCCTAACCCTAACCCATACGCTACGCCGTACCCTCACCCATACCCTAACCCGTATCCTAAGCCGTACCCTAACCCTAAACCTAACCCTAACCTCTACCCTACGCCGTACCCTCACCCGTACCCTAACCCGTACCCAAAGCCTTACCCTAACCCTAACCCTAACACTAACCCTAACCCCTACCCTACGCCGTACCCTCACCCGTACCCTATCCCATACCCTAAGCCGTACCCTAACCCTAACACTAACCCTAACCCTAACCCTAACCCTAAACTACCCTTGATTGCTTTTGCCTGTATTAGATTTCCTAAACACTAGTGTTTTAAGGAACAGGTTAAAAAGAAAATCCTAATGTGATTTTTTTATAATGTGTTTATTCTTTATCTTATCCTAGTGACTAAAATCTTCTCCATGGCTGGATCCCTAATAATATTCCTTTACGTGCTAAGTGGTATCTAGAGAGTGGGATAGGTTTAATAAATACCCTAATCCTAACGTGTACCCTAACCCTAATCCATACCCTAACCCTAACGCGTACCCTAACCCTAACCCAAAACCTAACCCTAACACGTACGCTAATCCTAACCCGTACCCTAAACGAATACCTAACCCTAAAACTAACCCTAACCCTAACCCTAACCCTAACCCTTACCCTACGCCGTACCCTCACCCGTACCCTAACCCGTACCCTAAGCCGTACCCTAACCCTAACCCTAACCCTAACCCTAACCCTAATCCATACCCCACGCCATACCCTAACCCGTACCCTAACCCGTATCCTAAGCCGTATCCTAACCCTAACCAATACCCTACGCAGTACCCTCACACGTACCCTCACCCGTACCCTAAGCCGTACCCTAACCGCAACCCTAAACCTAACTCTAACCCTAAACTTACCCTACGCCATACCCTCACCCGTACCCTATCCCATACACTAAGCCGTACCCTAACCCTAACACTAACACTAACCCTAACCCTAACCCTAACCCATACCCTACGCCGTACCCTCACCCGTAACCTAACCCGTACCCTAAGCCGTACCCTAACCCTAACCCTAACCTATACACTACACCGTACCCTCACCCGTACCCTAACCCGTACCCTAAGCCGTACCCTAACTCTAAACCTAACCCTAACCCTAACCCTTACCCATACCCTGCGCCGTACCCTAACCCATACAATAACCTGTATCCTAAGCCTTAACCTAACCCTAACCAATGACCTACACAGTACCCTCACCCGTACCCTAAGCCATACCCTAACCCTAACCCTAACACTAACCCTAACCCTAAACCCTACCCTATGCCGTACCCTCACCCATAACCTATCCCATACCCTAAGCCGTACCCTAACCCTAACACTAACCCTAACCCTAACCCTAACCCTAAACTACCTTTGACTGCTTTTGCCTCCATTAGATTTCCTAAGCACTAGTGTTTTAAGGAACAGGTTAAAAAGAAAATCCTAATGTGATTTTTTTATAATGTGTTTATTCTTTATCTTATCCTAGTAACGAAAATCTTCTCCATGGCTGGACACTAAATAATATTCCTTTACGTGCTAAGTGGTATCTAGAGAGTGGGATAGGTTTAATAAATACCCTAATCCTAACGTGTACCCTAACCCTAACCCACACCCTAACCCTAATGCGTACCCTAACCCTAACCCAAACCCTAACCCTAACACGTACGCTAATCCTAACCCGTACCCTAAACCAATCCCTAACCCTAAAACTAACCCTAACCCTAACCCTAACCCTAACCCATATGCTACGCCGTACCCTCACCCATACCCTAACCCGTATCCTAAGCCGTACCCTAACCCTAAACCTAACCCTAACCTCTACCCTACGACGTACCCTCACCCGTACCCTAACCCGTACCCAAAGCCTTACCCTAACCCTAATCCTAACCCTCACCCATACCCAACGCCGTAACCTAACCCATATCCTAACCCGTATCCTAAGCCGTACCCTAACCCTAACCAATAACCTACGCAGTACCCTCACCAGTACCCTCACCGGTATCCTAAGCCCTACCCTAACCCTAACCCTAACCGTAACCCTAAACTACCCTTTACTGCTTTTGCCTACATTAGATTTCCTAAACACTACTGTTTTAAGGAACAGGTTAGAAAGAAAACCTTATGTGATTTTTTTATAATGTGTTTATTCTTTATCTTATCCTAGTGACTAAAATCTTCTCCATGGCTGGATCCCTAATAATATTCCTTTACGTGCTACGTGGTATCTAGAGAGTGGGATAGGTTTAATAAATACCCTAATCCTAAAGTGTACCCTAAACCTAACCCATACCCTAACCCTAACACGTACCCTAAGCCTAACCAAAACCCTAACCCGAACACGTATGCTAATCCTAACCCGTACCCTAAACCAATCCCTAACCCTAAAACTAACCCTAACCCTAACCCTAACCCTAACCCATAACCTACACCGTACCCTCACCCGTACCCTACCCCGTACCCTAAGCCGTACCCTAACCCTAACCCTAACCCTAAACCATACGCTACGCCGTACCCTCACCCGTACCCTAACCCGTATCCTAAGCCGTACCCTAACCCTAACCCTAACCCTAAACTATACCCTATGCCGTAACCTCACCCGTACCCTAACCCGTACCCTAAGCCGTACCCTAACCCTAACCCTAACCCTAAACCTAACCCTAACCCATACCGTACGCCATACCCTAACACGTACCCTAACCCGTATCCTAAGCCGTACCCTAACCCTAACCAATACCCTATGCAGTATCCTCACCCATACCCTCACCCATACCCTAAGCCGTACCCTAACCGTAACCCTAACCCTAACCCTAACCCTAACCCCTACCCTATGACATACCCTCACCTGTACCCTATCCCATAACCTAAGCCGTACCATAACCCTAACACTAAACCTAACCCTAACCCATAACCTACGCCGTACCGTCACCCGTACCCTAACCCGTATCCTAAGCCGTACCCTAACCCTAACCCTAACCCTAACCCTAACCCATAACCTACGCCGTATCCTCACCCGTACCCTAACACGTACCCTAAGACGTACCGTAACCCTAACCCTAACACTAACCCTAACCCTAACCCACACTCTATGCCGTACCCTAACCCGTACCCTAACACGTATCCTAAGCCGTACCCTAACCCTAACCAATACCCTACGCAGTACCCTCACCCGTACCCTCACCCGTACCCTAAGCCATACCCTAACCCTAACCCTAACCCTAACCCTAACCCTAACCCTAACCCATACCCTACGCCATACCCTAACCCGTACACTAACCCGTATCCTAACCCTTACCCTAAGCCGTACCCTAACCCTAACACTAACCCTAAACCATACGCTACGCCGTACCCTCACCCGTACCCTAACCCGTATCCTAAGCCGTACCCTAACCCTAACCCTAACCCTAACCTCTACCCTACGCCGTACCCTCAGCCGTACCCTATCCCATACCCTAAGCCATACCCTAACCCTAACACTAACCCTAACCCTAACCCTAACCCTAAACTACCCTTGATTGCTTTTGCCTCTATTAGATTTCCTAAGCACTAGTGTTTTAAGGAACAGGTTAAAAAGAAAATCCTAATGTGATTTTTTTATAATGTGTTTATTCTTTATCTTATCCTAGTGACTAAAATCTTCTCCATGGCTGGATCCCTAATAATATTCCTTTACGTGCTAAGTGGTATCTAGAGAGTGGGATAGGTTTAATAACTACCCTAATCCTAACGTGTACCCTAAACCTAACCCATACCCTAACCCTAACGCGTACCCTAACCCTAACAAAAAACCTAACCCTAACACGTACGCTAATCCTAACCCGTACCCTAAACCAATCCCTAACCCTAAAACTAACCCTAACCCTAACCCTAACCCTAACCCTTACCCTACGCCGTACCCTCACCCGTAACCTAACCCGTACCCTAAGACGTACCCTAACCCTAACCCTAACCCATACGCTACGCCGTACCCTCACCCGTACCCTAACCCGTATCCTAAGCCGTACCCTAACCCTAACCCTAACCCTAACCCTAACCCATACCCTACGCCATACCATAACCCGTACCCTAACCCGTATCCTAAGCCGTATCCTAACCCTAACCAATACCCTACGCAGTACCCTCACCCGTACCCTCACCCGTACCCTAAGCCGTACCCTAACCCCAACCCTAACCCTAACTCTAACCCTAACCCCTACCCTACGCCGTACCCTCACCCGTACCCTATCCCATACGCTAAGCCGTACCCTAACCCTAACACTAACACTAACCCTAACCCTAACCCTAACCCATACCCTACGCCGTACCCTCACCCGTAACCTAACCCGTACCCAAAGCCGTACCCTAACCCTAACCCTAACCTATACACTACGCCGTACCCTCACCCGTACCCTAACCCGTACCCTAAGCCGTACCCTAACTCTAACCCTAACCCTAACCCTAACCCTTACCCATACCCTGCGCCGTACCCTAACCCATACAATAACCTGTATCCTAAGGCTTAACCTAACCCTAACCAATGACCTACCCAGTACCCTCAGCCGTACCCTAAGCCATACCCTAACCCTAACCCTAACACTAACCCTAACCCTAAACCCTACCCTATGCCGTACCCTCACCCATACCCTATCCCATACCCTAAGCCGTACCCTAACCCTAACCCTAACCCTAACCCTAAACTACCCTTGACTGCTTTTGCCTCCATTAGATTTCCTAAGCACTAGTGTTTTAAGGAACAGGTTAAAAAGAAAATCCTAATGTGATTTTTTTATAATGTGTTTATTCTTTATCTTATCCTAGTAACGAAAATCTTCTCCATGGCTGGACCCTAAATAATATTCCTTTACGTGCTAAGTGGTATCTAGAGAGTGGGATAGGTTTAATAAATACCCTAATCCTAACGTGTACCCTAACCCTAACCCTAATGCGTAACCTAACCCTAACCCAAACCCTAACCCTAACACGTACGCTAATCCTAACCCGTACCCTAAACCAATCCCTAACCCTAAAACTAACCCTAACCCTAACCCTAACCCTAACCCATACGCTACGCCGTACCCTCACCCATACCCTAACCCGTATCCTAAGCCGTACCCTAACCCTAAACCTAACCCTAACCTCTACCCTACGCCGTACCCTCACCCGTACCCTAACCCGTACCCAAAGCCTTACCCTAACCCTAACCCTAACCCTCACCCATACCCAACGCCGTAACCTAACCCATATCCTAACCCGTATCCTAAGCCGTACCCTAACCCTAACCAATAACCTACGCAGTACCCTCACCAGTACCCTCACCCGTATCCTAAGCCCTACCCTAACCCTAACCCTAACCCTAACCCTAAACTACCCTTTACTGCTTTTGCCTCCATTAGATTTCCTAAACACTAGTGTTTTAAGGAACAGGTTAAAAAGAAAACCTTATGTGATTTTTTTATAATGTGTTTATTCTTTATCTTATCCTAGTGACTAAAATCTTCTCCATGGCTGAACCCCAAATAATATTCCTTTACGTGCTAAGTGGTATCTAGAGAGTGGGATAGGTTTAATAAATACCCTAATCCTAAAGTGTACCCTAAACCTAACCCATACCCTAACCCTAACGCGTACCCTAACCCTAACCAAAACCCTAACCCGAACACGTATGCTAATCCTAACCCGTACCCTAAACCAATGCCTAACCCTAAAACTAACCCTAACCCTAACCCTAACCCTAACCCATAACCTACACCGTACCCTCACCCGTACCCTAACCCGTACCCTAAGCCGTACCCTAACCCTAACCCTAAACCATATGCTACGCCGTACCCTCACCCGTACCCTAACCCGTATCCTAAGCCGTACCCTAACCCTAACCCTAAGCCTAAACTATACCCTACGCCGTAACCTCACCCGTACCCTAACCCGTACCCTAAGCCGTACCCTAACCCTAACCCTAACCCTAAACTATACCCTACGCCGTAACCTCACCCGTACCCTAACCCGTACCCTAAGCCGTACCCTAACCCTAACCAATACCCTACGCAGTATCCTCACCCATAGCCTCACCCGTACCCTAAGCCGTACCCTAACCCTAACCCTAACCCTAACCCTAACCCCTACCCTATGCCATACCCTCACCTGTACCCTATCCCATAACCTAAGCCGTACCATAACCCTAAAACTAACCCTAACCCTAACCCATAACCTACGCCGTACCCTCACCCGTACCCTAACCCGTATCCTAAGCCGTACCCTAACCCTAACCCTAACCCTAACCCTAACCCATAACCTACGCCGTACCCTCACCCGTACCCTAACACATACCCTAAGACGTACCGTAACCCTAACCCTAACCCTAACCCTAACCCTAACCCATACCCTACGCCGTACCCTCACCCGTAACCTAACCCGTACCCTAAGCCGTACCCTAACCCCAACCCTAACCCTAACTCTAACCCTAACCTTACCCTACGCCGTACCCTCACCCGTACCCTATCCCATACACTAAGCCGTACCCTAACCCTAACACTAACACTAACCCTAACCCTAACCCTAACCCATACCCTACGCCGTACCCTCACCCGTAACCTAACCCGTACCCTAAGCCGCACCCTAACCCTAACCCTAACCTATACACTACGCCGTACCCTCACCCGTACCCTAACCCGTACCCTAAGCCGTACCCTAACCCTAACCCTAACCCTAACCCTAACCCTAACCCATACGCTACGCCGTACCTTCACCCGTAACCTAACCCGTATCCTAAGCCGTACCCTAACCCTAACCCTAACCCTAACCCTAACCCTAACCCTAACCCTAACCCTAACCCATACCCTACGCGATACCCTAACACGTACCCTAACCCATATCCTAAGCCGTATCCTAACCCTAACCAATACCCTACGCAGTACCCTCACCCGTACCCTCACCCGTACCCTAAGCCGTACCCTAACCCAAAACCTAACCCTAACTCTAACCCTAACCCCTACCCTACGCCGTACCCTCACCCGTACCCTATCCCATACGCTAAGCCGTAACCTAACTCTAACACTAACACTAACCCTAACCCTAACCCTAACCCTAAACCATACCCTATGCCGTACCCTCACCCGAAACCTAACCCATACCCTAAGCCGTACCCTAACCCTAACCCTAAACTATACACTATGCCGTACCCTCACCCGTACCCTAAACCGTACCCTAAGCCGTACCCTAACTCTAACCCTAACCCTAACCCTAACCCTTACCCATACCCTGCGCCGTACCCTAACCCAAACAATAACCTGTATCCTAAGCCTTAACCTAACCCTAACCAATGACCTACACAGTACCCTCAGCCGTACCCTAAGCCATACCCTAACCCTAACCCTAACACTAACCCGTACCCTAAGCCGTACCCTAACCCTAACCCTAACCCTAACCCATACGCTACGCCGTACCCTCACCCGTACCCTAACCCTTATCCTAAGCCGTACCCTAACCCTAACCCTAACCCTAACACTAACCGCTACTCTACGCCGTACCCTATCCCATACCCTAAGCAGTACCCTAACCCTAACACTAACCCTAAACCTAACCCTAACCCCTACCCTACGCCGTACACTCACCCGTAACCTATCCCATAACCTAAGCCGTACGCTAACCCTAACACTAAACCTAACCCTAAACCTAACCCCTACCCTACGCCGTACCCTCACCTGTACCCTATCCCATACCCTAAGCCGTACCCTAAACCTAACCCTAACCCTAACCTATACACTACGCCATACCCTCACCCGTACCCTAACCCGTACCCTAAGACGTACCCTAACCCTAACCCTAACCCTAACCTATACACTACGACGTACCCTCACCCGTACCCTAACCCGTACCCTAAGCCGTACCCTAACCCTAACCCTAACCCTAACCCATACCCTACGCCGTACCCTAACCCGTACCCTAACCCGTATTCTAAGCCGTACCCTAACCATAACCAATACCCTACAGAGTACCCTCACCCGTACCCTCACTGTACCCTAAGCCATACCCTAAACCTAACCCTAACCCTAACCTATACACTACGCCATACCCTCACCCGTACCCTAACCCGTACCCTAACCCGTATCCTAAGCCGTACCCTAACCCTAACCCTAACCCTAACCCTAACCCATAACCTACGCCGTACCCTCACCCGTACCCTAACACGTACCCTAAGACGTACCGTAACCCTAACCCTAACACTAACCCTAACCCTAACCCACACTCTACACCGTACCCTAACCCGTACCCTAACACGTATCCTAAGCCGTACCCTAACCCTAACCAATACCCTACGCAGTACCCTCACCCGTACCCTCACCCGTACCCTAAGCCATACCCTAACCCTAACCCTAACCCTAACCCTAACCCTACCCTACGCCGTACCCTCACCCGTACCCTATCCCATACGCTAAGCCGTACCCTAACCCTAACACTAACACTAACCCTAACCCTAACTCTAACCCATACCCTACGCCGTACCCTCACCCGTAACCTAACCCGTACCCTAAGCCGTACCCTAACCCTAACCCTAACCCCTACCCTACGCCGTACCCTCATCCGTACCCTATCCCATACCCTAAGCCGTACCCTAACCCTGACACTAACCCTAACCCTAAACCTAACCCTAAACCATACCCTATGCCGTACCCTCACCCGTAACCTAACCCGTACCCTAAGCCGTACCCTAACCCTAACCCTAACCTATAGACTATGCCGTACCCTCACCCGTACCCTAAACCGTACCCTAAGCCGTACCCTAACTCTAACCCTAACCCTAACCCTAAACCTTACCCATACCCTGCGCCGTACCCTAACCCATACAATAACCTGTATCCTAAGCCTTAACCTAACCCTAACCAATGACCTACACAGTACCCTCAGCCGTACCCTAAGCCATACCCTAACCCTAACCCTAACACTAACCCTAACCCTAAACCCTACCCTATGCCGTACCCTCACCCATACCCTATCCCATACCCTAAGCCGTACCCTAACCCTAACACTAACCCTAACCCTAACCCTAACCCTAAACTACCCTTGACTGCTTTTGCCTCCATTAGATTTCCTAAACACTAGTGTTTTAAGGAACAGGTTAAAAAGAAAACCTTATGTGATTTTTTTATAATGTGTTTATTCTTTATCTTATCCTAGTGACTAAAATCTTCTCCATGGCTGAACCCCAAATAATATTCCTTTACGTGCTAAGTGGTATCTAGAGAGTGGGATAGGTTTAATAAATACCCTAATCCTAAAGTGTACCCTAAATCTAACCCATACCCTAACCCTAACGCGTACCCTAACCCTAACCAAAACCCTAACCCGAACAAGTATGCTAATCCTAACCCGTACCCTAAACCAATCCCTAACCCTAAAACTAACCCTAACCCTAACCCTAACCCTAACCCGTACCCTAAGCCGTACCCTAACCCTAACCCTAACCCTAACCCATACGCTACGCCGTACCCTCACCCGTACCCTAACCCGTATCCTAAGCCGTTCCCTAACCCTAACCCTAACCCTAACACTAACCGCTACCCTACGCCGTACCCTATCCCATACCCTAAGCAGTACCCTAACCCTAACACTAACCCTAAACCTAACCCTAACCCCTACCCTACGCCGTACCCTCACCCGTAACCTATCCCATACCCTAAGCCGTACGCTAACCCTAACACTAACCCTAACCCTAAACCTAACCCCTACCCTACGCC
Organism: Eubalaena glacialis; assembly: GCF_028564815.1. Classification (NCBI taxonomy): domain Eukaryota; kingdom Metazoa; phylum Chordata; class Mammalia; order Artiodactyla; family Balaenidae; genus Eubalaena; species Eubalaena glacialis. Next base: position 152,669 of record NW_026871229.1, on the reverse strand, counting down.
GTACCCTCACCTGTACCCTATCCCATACCCTAAGCCGTACCCTAAACCTAACTCTAACCCTAACCTATACACTACGCCATAGCCTAACCCGTACCCTAACCCGTACCCTAAGCCGTACCCTAACCCTAACCCTAAGCCTAACCTATACACTACGCCGTACCCTCACCCGTACCCTAACCCGTACCCTAAGCCGTACCCTAACCCTAACCCTAACCCTAACCCTAACCCATACCCTACGCCGTACCCTAACCCGTACCCTAACCCGTACCCTAACCCGTATCCTAAGCCGTACCCTAACCCTAACCCTAACTCTAACCCTAACCGATAACCTACGCCGTACCCTCACCCGTACCCTAACACGTACCCTAAGACGTACCGTAACCCTAACCCTAACACTAACCCTAACCCTAACCCACACTCTACACCGTACCCTAACCCGTACCCTAACACGTATCCTAAGCCGTACCCTAACCCTAACCAATACCCTATGCAGTACCCTCACCCGTACCCTAAGCCATACCCTAACCCTAACCCTAACCCTAACCCTAACCCCTACCCTACGCCGTACCCTCATCCGTACCCTATCCCATACCCTAAGCCGTACCCTAACCCTAACACTAACCCTAACCCTAACCCTAACCCTAAACTACCCTTGATTGCTTTTGCCTCTATTAGATTTCCTAAGCACTAGTGTTTTAAGGAACAGGTTAAAAAGAAAATCCTAATGTGATTTTTTTATAATGTGTTTATTCTTTATCTTATCCTAGTGACTAAAATCTTCTCCATGGCTGGATCCCTAATAATATTCCTTTACGTGCTAAGTGGTATCTAGAGAGTGGGATAGGTTTAATAAATACCCTAATCCTAACGTGTACCCTAAACCTAACCCATACCCTAACCCTAACGCGTACCCTAACCCTAACAAAAAACCTAACCCTAACACGTACGCTAATCCTAACCCGTACCCTAAACCAATCCCTAACCCTAAAACTAACCCTAACCCTAACCCTAACCCTAACCCTTACCCTACGCCGTACCCTCACCCGTACCCTAACCCGTACCCTAAGACGTACCCTAACCCTAACGCTAACCCATACGCTACGCCGTACCCTCACCCGTACCGTAACCCGTATCCTAAGCCGTACCCTAACCCTAACCCTAACCCTAACCCTAACTCTAACCCATACCCTACGCCATACCCTAACCCGTACCCTAACCCGTATACTAAGCCGTATCCTAACCCTAACCAATACCCTACGCAGTACCCTCACCCGTACCCTCACCCGTACCCTAAGCCATACCCTAACCCCAACCCTAACCCTAACTCTAACCCTAACCCCTACCCTACGCCGTACCCTCACCCGTACCCTATCCCATACGCTAAGCCGTACCCTAACCCTAACACTAACACTAACCCTAACCCTAACCCTAACCCATACCCTACGCCGTACCCTCACCCATAACCTAACCCGTACCCAAAGCCGTACCCTAACCCTAACCCTAACCTATACACTACGCCGTACCCTCACCCATACCCTAACCCGTACCCTAAGCCGTACCCTAACTCTAACCCTAACCCTAACCCTAACCCTTACCCATACCCTGCGCCGTACCCTAACCCATACAATAACCTGTATCCTAAGCCTTAACCTAACCCTAACCAATGACCTACACAGTACCCTCAGCCGTACCCTAAGCCATACCCTAACCCTAACCCTAACACTAACCCTAACCCTAAACCCTACCCTATGCCGTACCCTCACCCATACCCTATCCCATACCCTAAGACGTACCCTAACCCTAACACTAACCCTAACCCTAACCCTAACCCTAAACTACACTTGATTGCTTTTGCCTTTATTAGATTTCCTAAGCACTAGTGTCTTAAGGAACAGGTTAAAAAGAAAATCCTAATGTGATTTTTTTATAATGTGTTTATTCTTTATCTTATCCTAGTAACGAAAATCTTCTCCATGGCTGGACCCTAAATAATATTCCTTTACGTGCTAAGTGGTATCTAGAGAGTGGGATAGGTTTAATAAATACCCTAATCCTAACGTGTACCCTAACCCTAACCCTAATGCGTACCCTAACCCTAACCCAAACCTTAACCCTAACACGTACGCTAATCCTAACCCGTCCCCTAAACCAATCCCTAACCCTAAAACTAACCCTAACCCTAACCCTAACCCTAACCCATACGCTACGCCGTACCCTCACCCATACCCTAACCCGTATCCTAAGCCGTACCCTAACCCTAAACCTAACCCTAACCTCTACCCTACGCCGTACCCTCACCCGTACCCTAAACCGTACCCAAAGCCTTACCCTAACCCTAACCCTAACCCTAACCCTAACCCTAACCCCTACCCTACGCCGTACCCTCACCCGTACCCTATCCCATACCCTAAGCCGTACCCTAACCCTAACACTAACCCTAACCCTAACCCTAACCCTAAACTACCCTTGATTGCTTTTGCCTGTATTAGATTTCCTAAACACTAGTGTTTTACGCAACAGGTTAAAAAGAAAATCCTAATGTGATTTTTTTATAATGTGTTTATTCTTTATCTTATCCTAGTGACTAAAATCTTCTCCATGGCTGGATCCCTAATAATATTCCTTTACGTGCTGACTGGTATCTAGAGAGTGGGATAGGTTTAATAAATACCCTAATCCTAACGTGTACCCTAACCCTAATCCATACCCTAACCCTAACGCGTACCCTAACCCTAACCCAAAACCTAACCCTAACACGTACGCTAATCCTAACCCGTACCCTAAACGAATCCCTAAAACTAACCCTAACCCTAACCCTAACCCTAACCCTTACCCTACGCCGTACCCTCACCCGTACCCTAACCCGTACCCTAAGCCGTACCCTAACCCTAACCCTAACCCTAACCGTAACCCTAAACCATACCCCACGCCATACCCTAACCCGTACCCTAACCCGTATCCTAAGCCGTATCCTAACCCTAACCAATACCCTACGCAGTACCCTCACACGTACCCTCACCCGTACCCTAAGCCGTATCCTAAGCCGTACCCTAACTCTAACCCTAACCCTAACCCTTACCCATACCCTGCGCCGTACCCTAACCCATACAATAACCTGTATCCTAAGCCTTAACCTAACCCTAACCAATGACCTACACAGTACCCTCACCCGTACCCTAAGCCATACTCTAACCCTAACCCTAACACTAACCCTAACCCTAAACCCTACCCTATGCCGTACCCTCACCCATACCCTATCCCATACCCTAAGCCGTACCCTAACCCTAACACTAACCCTAACCCTAACCCTAACCCTAAACTACCCTTGACTGCTTTTGCCTCCATTAGATTTCCTAAGCACGAGTGTTTTAAGGAACAGGATAAAAAGAAAATCCTAATGTGATTTTTTTATAATGTGTTTATTCTTTATCTTATCCTAGTGACGAAAATCTTCTCCATGGCTGAACCCTAAATAATATTCCTTTACATGCTAAGTGGTATCTAGAGAGTGGGATAGGTTTAATAAATACCCTAATCCTAACGTGTACCCTAAACCTAACCCATACCAACCCTAACGCGTACCCTAACCCTAACCAAAACCCTAACCCGAACAAGTATGCTAATCCTAACCCTTACCCTAAACCAATCCCTAACCCTAAAACTAACCCTAACCCTAACCCTAACCCTAACCCATAACCTACGCAGTACCCTCACCCGTACCCTAACCCGTACCCTAAGCCGTACCCTAACCCTAACCCTAACCCATACGCTACGCCGCACCCTCACCCGTACCCTAACCCGTATCCTAAGCCGTACCCTAACCCTAACCCTAACCCTAACCGCTACCCTACGCCGTACCCTATCCCATACCCTAAGCGGTACCCTAACCCTAACACTAACCCTAAACCTAACCCTAACCCCTACCCTACGCCGTACCCTCACCCGTAACCTATCCCATAGCCTAAGCCGTACCCTAACCCTAACACTAACCCTAACCCTAAACCTAACCCCTACCCTACGCCTTACCCTCACCCGTACCCTATCCCATACCCTAAGCCGTACCCTAACCCTAACCCTAACCCTAACCTATACACTACGCCGTACCCTCACCCGTACGCTAACCCGTACCCTAAGCCGTACCCTAACCCTAACCCTAACCCTAACCCATACCCTACGCCGTACCCTAAACTGTACCCTAACCCGTATTCTAAGCCGTACCCTAACCATAACCAATACGCTACACAGTACCCTCACCCGTACCCTCACCCGTACCCTAAGCCATACCCTAACCCTAACCCTAACCCTAACTTATACACTACGCCATACCCTCACCCGTACCCTAACCCGTACCCTAAGCCGTACCATAACCCTAACCCTAACCCTAAACTATACCCTACGCCGTAACCTCACCCGTACCCTAACCCGTACCCTAAGCCGTACCCTAACCCTAAACCTAACCCTAACCCTAACCCTAACCCATAGCGTACGCCATACCCTAACACGTACCCTAACCCGTATCCTAAGCCGTACCCTAACCCTAACCAATACCCTACGCAGTATCCTCACCCATACCCTCACCCGTACCCTAAGCCGTACCCTAACCCTAACCCTAACCCTAAACCTAACCCTAACCCCTACCCTATGCCATACCCTCACCTGTACCCTATCCCATAACCTAAGCCGTACCATAACCCTAACACTAACCCTAACCCTAACCCATAACCTACGCCTTACCCTCACCCGTACCCTAACCCGTATCCTAAGCCGTACCCTAACCCTAACCCTAACCCATAACCTATGCAGTACCCTCACCCGTACCCTCACCCGTACCCTAAGCCATACCCTAACCATAACCCTAACCCTAACCCTAACCCCTACCCTACGCCGTACCCTCACCCGTACCCTATCCCATACCCTAAGCCGTACCCTAACCCTAACACTAACCCTAACCCTAACCCTAACCCTAAACTACCCTTGATTGCTTTTGCCTCTATTAGATTTCCTAAGCACTAGTGTTTTAAGGAACAGGTTAAAAAGAAAATCCTAATGTGATTTTTTTATAATGTGTTTATTCTTTATCTTTTCCTAGTGACTAAAATCTTCTCCATGGCTGGATCCCTAATAATATTCCTTCACGTGCTAAGTGGTATCTAGAGAGTGGGATAGGTTTAATAAATACCCTAATCCTAACGTGTACCCTAACCCTAACCCATACCCTAACCCTAACGCGTACCCTAACCCTAACCCAAAACCTAACCCTAACACGTACGCTAATCCTAACCCGTACCCTAAACCAATCCCTAACCCTAAAACTAACCCTAAACCTAACCCTAACCCTAACCCTTACCCTACGCCGTACCCTCACCCGTACCCTAACCCGTACCCTAAGACGTACCCTAACCCTAACCCTAACCCATATGCTACGCCGTACCCTCACCCGTACCCTTACCCGTATCCTAAGCCGTACCCTAACCCTAACCCTAACCCTAACCCTAAGCCTAACCCATACCCAACGCCATACCCTAACCCATACCCTAACCCGTATCCTAAGCCATATCCTAACCCTAACCAATACCCTACGCAGTACCCTCACCCGTACCCTCACACGTACCCTAAGCCGTACCCTAACTCCAACCCTAACCCTAACTCTAACCCTAACCCCTACCCTACGCCGTACCCTCACCCGTACCCTATCCCATACGCTAAGCCGTACCCTAACCCTAACACTAACACTAACCCTAACCCTAACCCTAACCCATACCCTACGCCGTAACCTAACCCGTACCCTAAGCCGTACCCTAACCCTAACCCTAACCTATACACTACGCCGTACCCTCACCCGTACCCTAACCCGTACCCTAAGCCGTACCCTAACTCTAACCCTAACCCTAACCCTAACCCTTACCCATACCCTGCACCGTACCCTAACCCATACAATAACCTGTATCCTAAGCCTTAACCTAACCCTAACCAATGACCTACACAGTACCCTCACCCGTACCCGAAGCCATACCCTAACCCTAACCCTAACACTAACCCTAACCCTAAACCCTACCCTATGCCGTACCCTCACCCATACCCTATCCCATACCCTAAGCCGTACCCTAACCCTAACACTAACCCTAACCCTAACCCTAACCCTAAACTACCCTTGACTGCTTTTGCCTCCATTAGATTTCCTAAGCACTAGTGTTTTAAGGAACAGGTTAAAAAGAAAATCCTAATGTGATTTTTTTATAATGTGTTTATTCTTTATCTTATCCTAGTGACGAAAATCTTCTCCATGGCTGGACCCTAAATAATATTCCTTTACGTGCTAAGTGGTATCTAGAGAGTGGGATAGGTTTAATAAATACCCTAATCCTAACGTGTACCCTAAACCTAACCCATACCAACCCTAACGCGTACCCTAACCCTAACCAAAACCCTAACCCGAACAAGTATGCTAATCCTAACCCTTACCCTAAACCAATCCCTAACCCTAAAACTAACCCTAACCCTAACACTAACCCTAACCCATAACCTACGCAGTACCCTCACCCGTACCCTAACCCGTACCCTAAGCCGTACCCTAACCCTAACCCTAACACATACGCTACGCCGCACCCTCACCCGTACCCTAACCCGTATCCTAAGCCGTACCCTAACCCTAACCCTAACCCTAACCGCTACCCTACGCCGTACCCTATCCCATACCCTAAGCGGTACCCTAACCCTAACACTAACCCTAAACCTAACCCTAACCCCTACCCTACGCCGTACCCTCACCCGTAACCTATCCCATACCCTAAGCCGTACCCTAACCCTAACACTAACCCTAACCCTAAACCTAACCCCTACCCTACGCCTTACCCTCACCCGTACCCTATCCCATACCCTAAGCCGTACCCTAACCCTAACCCTAACCCTAACCTATACACTACGCCGTACCCTCACCCGTACCCTAACCCGTACCCTAAGCCGTACCCTAACCCTAACCCTAACCCTAACCCATACCCTTCGCCGTACCCTAAACTGTACCCTAACCCGTATTCTAAGCCGTACCCTAACCATAACCAATACCCTACACATTACCCTCACCCGTACCCTCACCCCTACCCTAAGCCATACCCTAACCCTAACCCTAACCCTAACTTATACACTACGCCATACCCTCACCCGTACCCTAACCCGTACCCTAAGCCGTACCCTAACCCTAACCCTAACCCTAACCCTAACCCTAACCCATAGCGTACGCCATACCCTAACACGTACCCTAACCCGTATCCTAAGCCGTACCCTAAACCTAACCAATACCCTACGCAGTATCCTCACCCATACCCTCACCCGTACCCTAAGCCGTACCCTAAACCTAACCCTAACCCTAAACCTAACCCTAACCCTTACCCTATGCCATACCCTCACCTGTACCCTATCCCATAACCTAAGCCGTACCATAACCCTAACACTAACCCTAACCCTAACCCATAACCTACGCCGTACCCTCACCCGTACCCTAACCCGTATCCTAAGCCGTACCCTAACCCTAACCCTAACCCTAACCCTAACCCATAACCTATGCAGTACCCTCACCCGTACCCTCACCCGTACGCTAAGCCATACCCTAACCATAACCCTAACCCTAACCCTAACCCCTACCCTACGCCGTACCCTCACCCGTACCCTATCCCATACCCTAACCCGTAACCTAACCCTAACACTAACCCTAACCCTAACCCTAACCCTAAACTACCCTTGATTGCTTTTGCCTCTATTAGATTTCCTAAGCACTAGTGTTTTAAGGAACAGGTTAAAAAGAAAATCCTAATGTGATTTTTTTATAATGTGTTTATTCTTTATCTTTTCCTAGTGACTAAAATCTTCTCCATGGCTGGATCCCTAATAATATTCCTTCACGTGCTAAGTGGTATCTAGAGAGTGGGATAGGTTTAATAAATACCCTAATCCTAACGTGTACCCTAACCCTAACCCATACCCTAACCCTAACGCGTACCCTAACCCTAACCCAAAACCTAACCCTAACACGTACGCTAATCCTAACCCGTACCCTAAACCAATCCCTAACCCTAAAACTAACCCTAACCCTAACCCTAACCCTAACCCTTACCCTACGCCGTACCCTCACCCGTACCCTAACCCGTACCCTAAGACGTACCCTAACCCTAACCCTAACCCATATGCTACGCCGTAACCTCACCCGTACCCTTACCCGTATCCTAAGCCGTACCCTAACCCTAACCCTAACCCTAACCCTAAGCCTAACCCATACCCTACGCCATACCCTAACCCATACCCTAACCCGTATCCTAAGCCATATCCTAACCCTAACCAATACCCTACGCAGTACCCTCACCCGTACCCTCACCCGTACCCTAAGCCGTACCCTAACCCCAACCCTAACCCTAACTCTAACCCTAACCCCTACCCTACGCCGTACCCTCACCCGTACCCTATCCCATACGCTAAGCCGTACCCTAACCCTAACACTAACACTAACCCTAACCCTAAACCATACCCTACGCCGTAACCTAACCCGTACCCTAAGCCGTACCCTAACCCTAACCCTAACCTATACACTACGCCGTACCCTCACCCGTACCCTAACCCGTACCCTAAGCCGTACCCTAATCCTAAACCTAACCCTAACCTCTACCCTACGCCGTACCCTCACCCGTACCCTAACCCGTACCCAAAGCCTTACCCTAACCCTAACCCTAACCCTCACCCATACCCAACGCCGTAACCTAACCCATATCCTAACCCGTATCCTAAGCCGTACCCTAACCCTAACCAATAACCTACGCAGTACCCTCACCAGTACCCTCACCCGTATCCTAAGCCCTAACCTAACCCTAACCCTAACCCTAACCCTAAACTACCCTTTACTGCTTTTGCCTCCATTAGATTTCCTAAACACTAGTGTTTTAAGGAACAGGTTAAAAAGAAAACCTTATGTGATTTTTTTATAATGTGTTTATTCTTTATCTTATCCTAGTGACTAAAATCTTCTCCATGGCTGAACCCCAAATAATATTCCTTTACGTGCTAAGTGGTATCTAGAGAGTGGGATAGGTTTAATAAATACCCTAATCCTAAAGTGTACCCTAAACCTAACCCATACCCTAACCCTAACGCGTACCCTAACCCTAACCAAAACCCTAACCCGAACACGTATGCTAATCCTAACCCGTACCCTAAACCAATCCCTAACCCTAAAACTAACCCTAACCCTAACCCTAACCCTAACCCATAACCTACACCGTACCCTCACCCGTACCCTAACCCGTACCCTAAGCCGTACCCTAACCCTAACCCTTACCCTAAACCATACGCTACGCCGTACCCTCACCTGTACCCTAACCCGTATCCTAAGCCGTACCCTAACCCTAACCCTAACCCTAAACTATACCCTACAACGTAACCTCACCCGTACCCTAACCCGTACCCTAAGCCGTACCCTAACCCTAACCCTAACCCTAACCCTAACCCTAACCCTAACCCATACCGTACGCCAAACCCTAACACGTACCCTAACCCGTATCCTAAGCCGTACCCTAACCCTAACCAATACCCTATGCAGTATCCTCACCCATTCCCTCACCCGTACCCTAAGCCGTACCCTAACCCTAACCCTAACCCTAACCCTAAACCCTACCCTATGCCATACCCTCACCTGTACCCTATCCCATAACCTAAGCCGTACTATAACCCTAACACTAACCCTAACCCTAACCCATAACCTATGCCGTACCCTCACCCGTACCCTAACCCGTATCCTAAGACGTACCGTAACCCTAACCAATACCCTACGCAGTATCCTCACCCATACCCTCACCCGTACCCTAAGCCGTACCCTAACCCTAACCCTAACCCTAACCCTAACCCTAACCCATACCCTATGCCATACCCTCACCTGTACCCTATCCCATAACCTAAGCCGTACCCTAACCCTAACCCTAACCCTAACCCTAACCCATACGCTACGCCGTACCTTCACCCGTACCCTAACCCGTATCCTAAGCCGTACCCTAACCCTAAACCTAACCCTAACCCTAAACCTAACCCTAACCCTAACCCATACCCTACGCCATACCCTAACACGTACCCTAACCCGTATCCTAAGCCGTATCCTAACCCTAACCAATACCCTACGCAGTACCCTCACCCGTACCCTAAGCCGTACCCTAACCCAAACCCAAACCCTAACTCTAAACCTAACCCCTACCCTACGCCCTACCCTCACCCGTACCCTATCCCATACGCTAAGCCGTAACCTAACCCTAACACTAACACTAACCCTAACCCTAACCCTAACCCTAAACCATACCCTATGCCGTACCCTCACCCGTAACCTAACCCGTACCCTAAGCCGTACCCTAACCCTAACCCTAACCTATACACTATGCCGTACCCTCACCCGTACCCTAACCCATACCCTAAGCCGTACCCTAACTCTAACCCTAACCCTAACCCTAACCCTTACCCATACCCTGCGCCGTACCCTAACCCATACAATAACCTGTACCCTAAGCCTTAACCTAACCCTAACCAATGACCTACACAGTACCCTCAACCGTACCCTAAGCCATACTCTAACCCTAACCCTAACACTAACCCTAACCCTAAACCCTACCCTATGCCGTACCCTCACCCATACCCTATCCCATACCCTAAGCCGTACCCTAACCCTAACACTAACCCTAACCCTAACCCTAACCCTAAACTACCCTTGACTGCTTTTGCCTCCATTAGATTTCCTAAGCACGAGTGTTTTAAGGAACAGGATAAAAAGAAAATCCTAATGTGATTTTTTTATAATGTGTTTATTCTTTATCTTATCCTAGTGACGAAAATCTTCTCCATGGCTGGACCCTAAATAATATTCCTTTACGTGCTAAGTGGTATCTAGAGAGTGGGATAGGTTTAATAAATACCCTAATCCTAACGTGTACCCTAAACCTAACCCATACCAACCCTAACGCGTACCCTAACCCTAACCAAAACCCTAAACCGAACAAGTATGCTAATCCTAACCCTTACCCTAAACCAATCCCTAACCCTAAAACTAACCCTAACCCTAACCCTAACCCTAACCCATAACCTACGCAGTACCCTCACCCGTACCCTAACCCGTACCCTAAGCCGTACCCTAACCCTAACCCTAACCCATACGCTACGCCGCACCCTCACCCGTACCCTAACCCGTATCCTAAGCCGTACCCTAACCCTAGCCCTAACCCTAACCGCTACCCTACGCCGTACCCTATCCCATACCCTAAGCGGTACCCTAAACCTAACACTAACCCTAAACCTAACCCTAACCCCAACCCTACGCCGTACCCTCACCCGTAACCTATCCCATACCCTAAGCCGTACCCTAACCCTAACACTAACCCTAACCCTAAACCTAACCCCTACCCTACGCCTTAACCTCACCCGTACCCTATCCCATACCCTAAGCCGTACCCTAACCCTAACCCTAACCCTAACCTATACACTACGCCGTACCCTCACCCGTACCCTAACCCGTACCCTAAGCCGTACCCTAACCCTAACCCTAACCCTAACCCATACCCTACGCCGTACCCTAAACTGTACCCTAACCCGTATTCTAAGCCGTACTCTAACCATAACCAATACCCTACACAGTAACCTCACCCGTACCCTCACCCGTACCCTAAGCCATACACTAACCCTAACCCTAACCCTAACTTATACACTATGCCATACCCTCACCCGTACCCTAACCCGTACCCTAAGCCGTACCCTAACCCTAACCCTAACCCTAAACTATACCCTACGCCGTAACCTCACCCGTACCCTAACCCGTACACTAAGCCGTACCCTAACCCTAACCCTAACCCTAACCCTAACCCTAACCCATAGCGTACGCCATACCCTAACACGTACCCTAACCCGTATCCTAAGCCGTACCCTAACCCTAACCAATACCCTACGCAGTATCCTCACCCATACCCTCACCCGTACCCTAAGCCATACCCTAACCCTAACCCTAACCCTAAACCTAACCCTAACCCCTACCCTATGCCATACCCTCACCTGTACCCTATCCCATAACCTAAGCCGTACCATAACCCTAACACTAACCCTAACCCTAACCCATAAACTACGCCGTACCCTCACCCGTACCCTAACCCGTATCCTAAGCCGTACCCTAACCCTAACCCTAACCCTAACCCTAACCCTAACCCTAACCCATACCCTACGCCATACCCTAACCCGTACCCTAACCCGTATCCTAAGCCGTATCCTAACCCTAACCAATACCCTACGCAGTACCCTCACCCGTACCCTCACCCGTACCCTAAGCCGTACCCTAACCCGAACCCTAACCCTAACTCTAACCCTAACCCCTACCCTACGCCGTACCTTCACCCGTACCCTATCCCATATGCTAAGCCGTACCCTAACGCTAACACTAACACTAACCCTAACCCTAACCCTAACCCTAAACCATACCCTATGCCGTACCCTCACCCGTAACCTAACCCGTACCCTAAGCCGTACCGTAACCCTAACCAATACCCTACGCAGTATCCTCACCCATACCCTCACCCGTACCCTAAGGCGTACCCTAACCCTAACCCTAACCCTAAACCTAACCCTAACCCCTACCCTATGCCATACCCTCACCTGTACCCTATCCCATAACCTAAGCCGTACCATAACCCTAACACTAACCCTAACCCTAACCCATAACCTACGCCGTACCCTCACCCGTACCCTAACCCGTATCCTAAGCCGTACCCTAACCCTAACCCTAACCCTAACCCTAACCCATAACCTACGCCGTACCCTCACCCGTACCCTAACACGTACCCTAAGACGTACCGTAACCCTAACCCTAACACTAACCCTAACCCTAACCCACACTCTACGCCGTACCCTAACCCGTACCCTAACACGTATCCTAAGCCGTACCCTAACCCTAACCAATACCCTACGCAGTACCCTCACCCGTACCCTCACCCGTACCCTAAGCCATACCCTAACCATAACCCTAACCCTAACCCTAACCACTACCCTACGCCGTACCCTCACCCATACCCTATCCCATACCCTAAGCCGTACCCTAACCCTAACACTAACCCTAACCCTAACTACCCTTGATTGCTTTTGCCTCTATTAGATTTCCTAAGCACTAGTGTTTTAAGGAACAGGTTAAAAAGAAAATCCTAATGTGATTTTTTTATAATGTGTTTATTCTTTATCTTATCCTAGTGACTAAAATCTTCTCCATGGCTGGATCCCTAATAATATTCCTTTACGTGCTAAGTGGTATCTAGAGAGTGGGATAGGTTTAATAAATACCCTAATCCTAACGTGTACCCTAACCCTAACCCATACCCTAACCCTAACGCGTAACCTAACCCTAACCCAAAACCTAACCCTAACACGTACGCTAATCCTAACCCGTACCCTAAACCAAACCCTAACCCTAAAACTAACCCTAACCCTTACCCTACGCCGTACCCTCACCCGTACCCTAACCCGTAGCCTAAGACGTACCCTAACCCTAACCCTAACCCATACGCTACGCCGTACCCTCACCCGTACCCTAACCCGTATCCTAAGCCGTACCCTAACCCCAACCCTAACCCTAACCCTAACCCTAACCCGTATCCTAAGCCATATCCTAACCCTAACCAATACCCTACGCAGTACCCTCACCCGTACCCTCACCCGTACCCTAAGCTGTACCCTAACCCCAACCCTAACCCTAACTCTAACCCTAACCCCTACCCTACGCCGTACCCTCACCCGTACCCTATCCCATACGCTAAGCCGTACCCTAACCCTAACACTAACACTAACCCTAACCCTAACCCTAACCCATACCCTACGCCTTACCCTCACCCGTAACCTAACCCGTACCCTAAGCCGTACCCTAACCCTAACCCTAACCTATACACTACGCCGTACCCTCACCTGTACCCTAACCCGTACCCTAAGCCGTACCCTAACTCTAACCCTAACCCTAACCCTAACCCTTACCCATACCCTGCGCCGTACCCTAACCCATACAATAACCTGTATCCTAAGCCTTAACCTAACCCTAACCAATGACCTACACAGTACCCTCACCCGTACCCTAAGCCATACCCTAACCCTAACCCTAACACTAACCCTAACCCTAAACCCTACCCTATGCCGTACCCTCACCCATACCCTATCCCATACCCTAAGACGTACCCTAACCCTAACACTAACCCTAACCCTAACCCTAACCCTAAACTACCGTTGACTGCTTTTGCCTCCATTAGATTTCCTAAGCAATAGTGTTTTAAGGAACAGGTTAAAAAGAAAATCCTAATGTGATTTTTTTATAATGTGTTTATTCTTTATCTTATCCTAGTGACTAAAAGCTTCTCCATGGCTGGACCCCAAATAATATTCCTTTACGTGCTAAGTGGTATCTAGAGAGTGGGATAGGTTTAATAAATACCCTAATACTAACGTGTACCCTAACCCTAACCCATACCCTAACCCTAATGCGTACCCTAACCCTAACCCAAACCCTAACCCTAACAGGTACGCTAATCCTAACCCGTACACTAAACCAATCCCTAACCCTAAAACTAACCCTAACCCTAACCCTAACCCTAACCCATACGCTACGCCGTACCCTCACCCATACCCTAACCCGTATCCTAAGCCGTACCCTAATCCTAAACCTAACCCTAACCTCTACCCTACGCCGTACCCTCACCCGTACCCTAACCCGTACCCAAAGCCTTACCCTAACCCTAACCCTAACCCTCACCCATACCCAACGCCGTAACGTAACCCATATCCTAACCCGTATCCTAAGCCGTACCCTAACCCTAACCAATAACCTACTCAGTACCCTCACCAGTACCCTCACCCGTATCCTAAGCCCTACCCTAACCCTAACTCTAACCCTAACCCTAAACTAACCTTTACTGCTTTTGCCTCCATTATATTTCCTAAACACTAGTGTTTTAAGGAACAGGTTAAAAAGAAAACCTTATGTGATTTTTTTATAATGTGTTCATTCTTTATCTTATCCTAGTGACTAAAATCTTCTCCATGGCTGAACCCCAAATAATATTCCTTTACGTGCTAAGTGGTATCTAGAGAGTGGGATAGGTTTAATAAATACCCTAATCCTAAAGTGTACCCTAAACCTAACCCATACCCTAAACCTAACGCGTACCCTAACCCTAACGAAAACCCTAACCCGAACACGTATGCTAATCCTAACTCGTACCCTAAACCAATCCCTAACCCTAAAACTAACCCTAACCCTAACCCTAACCCTAACCCATAACCTACACCGTACCCTCACCCGTACCCTAACCCGTACCCTAAGCCGTACCCTAACCCTAACCCTAACCCTAAACCATACGCTACGCCGTACCCTCACCCGTACCCTAACCCGTATCCTAAGCCGTACCCTAACCCTAACCCTAACCCTAAACTATACCCTACGCCGTAACCTCACCCGTACCCTAACCCGTACCCTAAGCCGTACCCTAACCCTAACCCTAACCCTAACCCTAACCCTAACCCATACCGTACGCCATACCCTAACACGTACCCTAACCCGTATTCTAAGCCGTACCCTAACCCTAACCAATACCCTATGCAGTATCCTCACCCATACCCTCACCCGTACCCTAAGCCGTACCCTAAGCCTAACCCTAACCCTAACCCTAACCCTAAACCCTACCCTATGCCATACCCTCACCTGTACCCTATCCCATAACCTAAGCCGTACCATAACCCTAACACTAACCCTAACCCTAACCCATAACCTACGCCGTACCCTCACCCGTACCCTAACCCGTATCCTAAGACGTACCGTAACCGTAACCAATACCCTACGCAGTATCCTCACCCATACCCTCACCCGTACCCTAAGCCGTACCCTAACCCTAACCCTAACCCTAACCCTAACCCATACCCTATGCCATATCCTCACCTGTACCCTATCCCATAACCTAAGCCGTACCCTAACTCTAACCCTAACCCTAACCCTAACCCATATGCTACGCCGTACCTTCACCCGTACCCTAAGCCGTATCCTAAGCCGTACCCTAACCCTAACCCTAACCCTAACTCTAACCCTAACCCCTACCCTACGCCGTACCCTCACCCGTACCCTATCCCATACCCTAAGCCGTACCCTAACCCTAACACTAACCCTAACCCTAACCCTAACCCTAAACTACCCTTGATTGCTTTTACCTCTATTAGATTTCCTAAGCACTAGTGTTTTAAGGAACAGGTTAAAAAGAAAATCCTAATGTGATTTTTTTATAATGTGTTTATTCTTTATCTTATCCTAGTGACTAAAATCTTCTCCATGGCTGGATCCCTAATAATATTCCTATACGTGCTAAGTGGTATCTAGCGAGTGGGATAGGTTTAATAAATACCCTAATCCTAACGTGTACCCTAACCCTAACCCATACCCTAACCCTAACGCGTACCCTAACCCTAACCCAAAACCTAACCCTAACACGTACGCTAATCCTAACCCGTACCCTAAACCAAACCCTAACCCTAAAACTAACCCTAACCCTAACCCTAACCCTAACTCTTACCCTACGCCGTACCCTCACCCGTACCCTAACCCGTAGCCTAAGACGTACCCTAACCCTAACCCTAACCCATACGCTACGCCGTACCCTCACCCGTACCCTAACCCGTATCCTAAGCCGTACCCTAACCCTAACCCTAACCCTAACCCTAACCCTAAACCATACCCTACGCCATACCCTAACCCGTACCCTAACCCGTATCCTAAGCCATATCCTAACCCTAACCAATACCCTACGCAGTACCCTCACCCGTACCCTCACCCGTACCCTAAGCCGTACCCTAACCCCAACCCTAACCCTAACCCTAACCCTAACCCTAACCCTTACCCATACCCTGCGCCGTACCCTAACCCATACAATAACCGGTATCCTAAGCCTTAACCTAACCCTCACCAATGACCTACACAGTACCCTCACCCGTAACCTAAGCCATACCCTAACCCTAACCCTAACACTAACCCTAACACTAAACCCTACCCTATGCCGTACCCTCACCCATACCCTATCCCATACCCTAAGCCGTACCCTAACCCTAACACTAACCCTAACCCTAACCCTAACCCTAAACTACCCTTGACTGCTTTTGCCTCCATTAGATTTCCTAAGCACTAGTGTTTTAAGGAACAGGTTAAAAAGAAAATCCTAATGTGATTTTTTTATAATGTGTTTATTCTTTATCTTATCCTAGTGACGAAAATCTTCTCCATGGCTGGACCCTAAATAATATTCCTTGACGTGCTAAGTGGTATCTAGAGAGTGGGATAGGTTTAATAAATACCCTAATCCTAACGCGTACCCTAACCCTAACCCATACCCTAACCCTAACGCGTACCCTAACCCTAACCCAAACCCTAACCCTAACACGTACGCTAATCCTAACCCGTACCCTAAACCAATCCCTAACCCTAAAACTAACCCTAACCCTAACCCTAACCCTAACCCATACGCTACGCCGTACCCTCACCCATACCCTAACCCGTATCCTAAGCCGTACCCTAACCCTAAACCTAACCCTAACCTCTACCCTACGCCGTACCCTCACCCGTACCCTAACCCGTTCCCAAAGCCTTACCCTAACCCTAACCCTAACCCTCACCCATACCCAACGCCATAACCTAACCCATATCCTAACCCGTATCCTAAGCCGTACCCTAACCCTAAAACTAACCCTAACCTCTACCCTATGCCGTACCCTCACCCGTACCCTAACCCGTACCCAAAGCCTTACCCTAACCCTAACCCTAACCCTCACCCATACCCAACGCCGTAACCTAACCCATATCCTAACCCGTATCCTAAGCCGTACCCTAACCCTAACCAATAACCTACGCAGTACCCTCACCAGTACCCTCACCCGTATCCTAAGCCCTACCCTAACCCTAACCCTAAACTACCCTTTACTGCTTTTGCCTCCATTAGATTTCCTAAACACTAGTGTTTTAAGGAACAGGTTAAAAAGAAAACCTTATGTGATTTTTTTATAATGTGTTTATTCTTTATCTTATCCTAGTGACTAAAATCTTCTCCATGGCTGAACCCCAAATAATATTCCTTTTCGTGCTAAGTGGTATCTAGAGAGTGGGATAGGTTTAATAAATACCCTAATCCTAACGTGTAACCTAAACCTAACCCATACCCTAACCCTAACCAAAACCCTAACCCGAACAAGTATGCTAATCCTAACCCGTACCCTAAAACAATCCCTAACCCTAAAACTAACCCTAACCCTAACACTAACCCTAACCCATAACCTACGCCGTACCCTCACCCGTACGCTAACCCGTATCCTAAGCCGTACCCTAACCCTAACCCTAACCCTAACCCTAACCCATAACCTACGCCGTACCCTATCCCATACCCTAAGCGGTACCCTAAACCTAACACTAACCCTAACCCTAACCTATACACTACGCCGTACCCTCACCCGTACCCTAACCCGTACCCTAAGCCGTACCCTAACCCTAACCCTAACCCTAACCCATACCCTACGCCGTACCCTAACCCGTACCCTAACCCGTATTCTAAGCCGTACCCTAACCATAACCAATACCCTACACAGTACCCTCACCCGTACCCTCACCCGTAACCTAAGCCATACCCTAACCCTAACCCTAACCCTAAACCATACGCTATGCCGTACCCTAACCCATACCCTAACCCGTATCCTAAGCCGTACCCTAAACCTAACCCTAACCCTAAACTATACCCTACGCCGTAACCTCACCTGTACCCTAACCCGTACCATAAGCCGTACCCTAACCCTAACCCTAACCCTAACCCTAACCCTAACCCTAACCCATACCGTACGCCATACCCTAACACGTACCCTAACCCGTATCCTAAGCCGTACCCTAACCCTAACCAATACCCTACGCAGTATCCTCACCCATACCCTCACCCGTACCCTAAGCCGTACCCTAACCCTAACCCTAACCCTAACCCTAACCCTAACCCCTACCCTATGCCATACCCTCACCTGTACCCTATCCCATAACCTAAGCCGTAACATAACCCTAACACTAACCCTAACCCTAACCCATAACCTACGCCGTACCCTCACCCGTACACTAACACGTACCCTAAGACGTACCATAACCCTAACACTAACACTAACACTAACCCTAACCCACACTCTACGCCGTACCCTAACCCGTACCCTAACACGTATCCTAAGCCATACCCTAACCCTAACCAATACCCTACGCAGTACCCTAACCCGTACCCTCACCCGTACCCTAAGCCATACCCTAAACCTAACCCTAACCCTAACCCTAACCCCTACCCTACGCCGTACCCTCACCCGTACCCTATCCCATACGCTAAGCCGTACCCTAACCCTAACACTAACACTAACCCTAACCCTAACCCTAACCCATACCCTACGCCGTACCCTCACCCATAACCTAATCCGTACCCTAAGCCGTACCCTAACCCTAACCTATACACTACGCCGTACCCTCACCCGTTCCCTAACCCGTACCCTAAGCCGTACCCTAACTCTAACCCTAACCCTAACCCTAACCCTTACCCATACCCTGCGCCGTACCCTAACCCATACAATAACCTGTATCCTAAGCCTTAACCTAACCCTAACCAATGACCTACACAGTACCCTCACCCGTACCCTAAGCCATACCCTAACCCTAACCCTAACACTAACCCTAACCCTAAACCCTACCCTATGCCATACCCTCACCCATACCCTATCCCATACCCTAAGACGTACCCTAACCCTAACACTAACCCTAACCCTAAACTACCGTTGACTGCTTTTGCCTCCATTAGATTTCCTAAGCAATAGTGTTTTAAGGAACAGGTTAAAAAGAAAATCCTAATGTGATTTTTTTATAATGTGTTTATTCTTTATCTTATCCTAGTGACTAAAAGCTTCTCCATGGCTGGACCCCAAATAATATTCCTTTACGTGCTAAGTGGTATCTAGAGAGTGGGATAGGTTTAATAAATACCCTAATCCTAACGTGTACCCTAACCCTAACCCATACCCTAACCCTAATGCGTACCCTAACCCTAACCCAAACCCTAACCCTAACACGTACGCTAATCCTAACCCGTACCCTAAACCAATCCCTAACCCTAAAACTAACCCTAACCCTAACCCTAACCCTAACCCATACGCTACGCCG
Source organism: Eubalaena glacialis (assembly GCF_028564815.1). Taxonomy (NCBI): domain Eukaryota; kingdom Metazoa; phylum Chordata; class Mammalia; order Artiodactyla; family Balaenidae; genus Eubalaena; species Eubalaena glacialis. The sequence continues at coordinate 132,436 of NW_026871229.1, read as the reverse complement.
TACCCTCACACATACCCTAACCCGTATCCTAAGCCGTACCCTAATCCTAAACCTAACCCTAACCTCTACCCTACGCCGTACCCTCACCCGTACCCTAACCCGTACCCAAAGCCTTACCCTAACCCTAACCCTAACCCTCACCCATACCCAACGCCGTAACGTAACCCATATCCTAACCCGTATCCTAAGCCTTACCCTAACCCTAACCAATAACCTACTCAGTACCCTCACCAGTACCCTCACCCGTATCCTAAGCCCTACCCTAACCCTAACCCTAACCCTAACCCTAAACTACCCTTTACTGCTTTTGCCTCCATTATATTTCCTAAACACTAGTGTTTTAAGGAACAGGTTAAAAAGAAAACCTTATGTGATTTTTTTATAATGTGTTCATTCTTTATCTTATCCTAGTGACTAAAATCTTCTCCATGGCTGAACCCCAAATAATATTCCTTTACGTGCTAAGTGGTATCTAGAGAGTGGGATAGGTTTAATAAATACCCTAATCCTAAAGTGTACCCTAAACCTAACCCATACCCTAAACCTAACGCGTACCCTAACCCTAACGAAAACCCTAACCCGAACACGTATGCTAATCCTAACCCGTACCCTAAACCAATCCCTAACCCTAAAACTAACCCTAACCCTAACCCTAACCCTAACCCATAACCTACACCGTACCCTCACCCATACCCTAACCCGTACCCTAAGCCGTACCCTAACCCTAACCCTAACCCTAAACCATACGCTACGCCGTACCCTCACCCGTACCCTAACCCGTATCCTAAGCCGTACCCTAACCCTAACCCTAACCCTAAACTATACCCTACGCCGTAACCTCACCCGTACCCTAACCCGTACCCTAAGCCGTACCCTAACCCTAACCCTAACCCTAACCCTAACCCTAACCCATACCGTACGCCATACCCTAACACGTACCCTAACCCGTATTCTAAGCCGTACCCTAACCCTAACCAATACCCTATGCAGTATCCTCACCCATACCCTCACCCGTACCCTAAGCCGTACCCTAACCCTAACCCTAACCCTAACCCTAAACCCTACCCTATGCCATACCCTCACCTGTACCCTATCCCATAACCTAAGCCGTACCATAACCCTAACACTAACCCTAACCCTAACCCATAACCTACGCCGTACCCTCACCCGTACCCTAACCCGTATCCTAAGACGTACCGTAACCCTAACCAATACCCTACGCAGTATCCTCACCCATACCCTCACCCGTACGCTAAGCCGTACCCTAACCCTAACCCTAACCCTAACCCTAACCCATACCCTATGCCATACCCTCACCTGTACCCTATCCCATAACCTAAGCCGTACCCTAACTCTAACCCTAACCCTAACCCTAACCCATACGCTACGCCGTACCTTCACCCGTACCCTAAGCCGTATCCTAAGCCGTACCCTAACCCTAACCCTAACCCTAACCCTAACCCTAACCCTAACCCTAACCCATACCCTACGCCATACCCTAACCCGTACCCTAACCGTATCCTAAGCCGTATCCTAACCCTAACCAATACCCTACGCAGTACCCTCACCCGTACCCTCACCCGTACCCTAAGCCGTACCCTAACCCCAACCCTAACCCTAACTCTAACCCTAACCCCTACCCTACGCCGTACCCTCACCCGTACCCTATCCCATACGCTAAGCCGTACCCTAACCCTAACACTAACACTAACCCTAACCCTAACCCTAACCCTAAACCATACCCTATGCCGTACCCTCACCCGTAACCTAACCCTTACCCTAAGCCGTACCCTAACCCTAACCAATACCCTACGCAGTATCCTCACCCATACCCTCACCCGTACCCTAAGGCGTACCTTAACCCTAACCCTAAACCTAACCCTAACCCCTACCCTATGCCATACCCTCACCTGTACCCTATCCCATAACCTAAGCCGTACCATAACCCTAACCCTAACCCTAACCCTAACCCATAACCTACGCCGTACCCTCACCCGTACCCTAACACGTACCCTAAGACGTACCGTAACTCTAACCCTAACACTAACCCTATCCCTAACCCACACTCTACGCCGTACCCTAACCCGTACCCTAACACGTATCCTAAGCTGTACCCTAACCCTAACCAATACCCTACGCAGTACCCTCACCTGTACCCTCACCCGTACCCTAAGCCATACCCTAACCATAACCCTAACCCTAACCCTAACCCCTACCCTACGCCGTACCCTCACCCGTACCCTATCCCATACCCTAAGCCGTACCCTAACCCTAAAACTAACCCTAACCCTAACCCTAACCCTAAACTACCCTTGATTGCTTTTACCTCTATTAGATTTCCTAAGCACTAGTGTTTTAAGGAACAGGTTAAAAAGAAAATCCTAATGTGATTTTTTTATAATGTGTTTATTCTTTATCTTATCCTAGTGACTAAAATCTTCTCCATGGCTGGATCCCTAATAATATTCCTTTACGTGCTAAGTGGTATCTAGAGAGTGGGATAGGTTTAATAAATACCCTAATCCTAACGTGTACCCTAACCCTAACCCATACCCTAACCCTAACGCGTACCCTAACCCTAACCCAAAACCTAACCCTAACACGTACGCTAATCCTAACCCGTACCCTAAACCAAACCCTAACCCTAAAACTAACCCTAACCCTAACCCTAACCCTAACTCTTACCCTACGCCGTACCCTCACCCGTACCCTAACCCGTAGCCTAAGACGTACCCTAACCCTAACCCTAACCCATACGCTACGCCGTACCCTCACCCGTACCCTAACCCGTATCCTAAGCCGTACCCTAACCCTAACCCTAACCCTAACCCTAACCCTAAACCATACCCTACGCCATACCCTAACCCGTACCCTAACCCGTATCCTAAGCCATATCCTAACCCTAACCAATACCCTACGCAGTACCCTCACCCGTACCCTCACCCGTACCCTAAGCCGTACCCTAACCCCAACCCTAACCCTAACCCTAACCCTAACCCTAACCCTTACCCATACCCTGCGCCGTACCCTAACCCATACAATAACCGGTATCCTAAACCTTAACCTAACCCTCACCAATGACCAACACAGTACCCTCACCCGTAACCTAAGCCATACCCTAACCCTAACCCTAACACTAACCCTAACCCTAAACCCTACCCTATGCCGTACCCTCACCCATACCCTATCCCATACCCTAAGCCGTACCCTAACCCTAACACTAACCCTAACCCTAACCCTAACCCTAAACTACCCTTGACTGCTTTTGCCTCCATTAGATTTCCTAAGCACTAGTGTTTTAAGGAACAGGTTAAAAAGAAAATCCTAATGTGATTTTTTTATAATGTGTTTATTCTTTATCTTATCCTAGTGACGAAAATCTTCTCCATGGCTGGACCCTAAATAATATTCCTTGACGTGCTAAGTGGTATCTAGAGAGTGGGATAGGTTTAATAAATACCCTAATCCTAACGCGTACCCTAACCCTAACCCATACCCTAACCCTAACGCGTACCCTAACCCTAACCCAAACCCTAACCCTAACACGTACGATAATCCTAACCCGTACCCTAAACCAATCCCTAACCCTAAAACTAACCCTAACCCTAACCCTAACCCTAACCCATACGCTACGCCGTACCCTCACCCATAACCTAACCCGTATCCTAAGCCGTACCCTAACCCTAAACCTAACCCTAACCTCTACCCTACGCCGTACCCTCACCCGTACCCTAACCCGTTCCCAAAGCCTTACCCTAACCCTAACCCTAACCCTCACCCATACCCAACGCCATAACCTAACCCATATCCTAACCCGTATCCTAAGCCGTACCCTAACCCTAAAACTAACCCTAACCTCTACCCTATGCCGTACCCTCACCCGTACCCTAAACCGTACCCAAAGCCTTACCCTAACCCTAACCCTAACCCTCACCCATACCCAACGCCGTAACCTAACCCATATCCTAACCCGTATCCTAAGCCGTACCCTAACCCTAACCAATAACCTACGCAGTACCCTCACCAGTACCCTCACCCGTATCCTAAGCCCTACCCTAACCCTAACCCTAAACTACCCTTTACTGCTTTTGCCTCCATTAGATTTCCTAAACACTAGTGTTTTAAGGAACAGGTTAAAAAGAAAACCTTATGTGATTTTTTTATAATGTGTTTATTCTTTATCTTATCCTAGTGACTAAAATCTTCTCCATGGCTGAACCCCAAATAATATTCCTTTTCGTGCTAAGTGGTATCTAGAGAGTGGGATAGGTTTAATAAATACCCTAATCCTAACGTGTAACCTAAACCTAACCCATACCCTAACCCTAACCAAAACCCTAACCCGAACAAGTATGCTAATCCTAACCCGTACCCTAAACCAATCCCTAACCCTAAAACTAACCCTAACCCTAACCCTAACCCTAACCCATAACCTACGCCGTACCCTCACCCGTACGCTAACCCGTATCCTAAGCCGTACCCTAACCCTAACCCTAACCCTAACCCTAACCCATAACCTACGCCATACCCTATCCCATACCCTAAGCGGTACCCTAAACCTAACACTAACCCTAACCCTAACCTATACACTACGCCGTACCCTCACCCGTACCCTAACCCGTACCCTAAGCCGTACCCTAACCCTAACCCTAACCCTAACCCATACCCTACGCCGTACCCTAACCCGTACCCTAACCCGTATTCTAAGCCGTACCCTAACCATAACCAATACCCTACACAGTACCCTCACCCGTACCCTCACCCGTAACCTAAGCCATACCCTAACCCTAACCCTAACCCTAAACCATACGCTATGCCGTACCCTAACCCGTAACCTAACCCGTATCCTAAGCCGTACCCTAAACCTAACCCTAACCCTAAACTATACCCTACGCCGTAACCTCACCTGTACCCTAACCCGTACCATAAGCCGTACCCTAACCCTAACCCTAACCCTAACCCTAACCCTAACCCTAACCCTAACCCATACCGTACGCCATAGCCTAACACGTACCCTAACCCGTATCCTAAGCCGTACCCTAACCCTAACCAATACCCTACGCAGTATCCTCACCCATACCCTCACCCGTACCCTAAGCCGTACCCTAACCCTAACCCTAACCCTAACCCTAACCCCTACCCTATGCCATACCCTCACCTGTACCCTATCCCATAACCTAAGCCGTACCATAACCCTAACACTAACCCTAACCCTAACCCATAACCTACGCCGTACCCTCACCCGTACCCTAACCAGTATCCTAAGCCGTACCCTAACCCTAACCCTAACCCTAACCCTAACCCATAACCTACGCCGTACCCTCACCCGTACACTAACACGTACCCTAAGACGTACCATAACCCTAACCCTAACACTAACACTAACCCTAACCCACACTCTACGCCGTACCCTAACCCGTACCCTAACACGTATCCTAAGCCGTACCCTAACCCTAACCAATACCCTACGCAGTACCCTAACCCGTACCCTCACCCGTACCCTAAGCCATACCCTAAACCTAACCCTAACCCTAACCCTAACCCCTACCCTACGCCGTACCCTCACCCGTACCCTATCCCATACGCTAAGCCGTACCCTAACCCTAACACTAACACTAACCCTAACCCTAACCCTAACCCATACCCTACGCCGTACCCTCACCCATAACCTAATCCGTACCCTAAGCCGTACCCTAACCCTAACCCTAACCTATACACTACGCCGTACCCTCACCCGTTCCCTAACCCGTACCCTAAGCCGTACCCTAACTCTAACCCTAACCCTAACCCTAACCCTTACCCATACCCTGCGCCGTACCCTAACCCATACAATAACCTGTATCCTAAGCCTTAACCTAACCCTAACCAATGACCTACACAGTACCCTCACCCGTACCCTAAGCCATACCCTAACCCTAACCCTAACACTAACCCTAACCCTAAACCCTACCCTATGCCGTACCCTCACCCATACCCTAACCCATACCCTAAGCCGTACCCTAACCCTAACACTAACCCTAACCCTAACCCTAACCCTAAATTACCCTTGACTGCTTTTGCCTCCATTAGATTTCCTAAGCACTAGTGTTTTAAGGAACAGGTTAAAAAGAAAATCCTAATGTGATTTTTTTATAATGTGTTTATTCTTTATCTTATCCTAGTGACGAAAATCTTCTCCATGGCTGGACCCTAAATAATATTCCTTTACGTGCTAAGTGGTATCTAGAGAGTGGGATAGGTTTAATAAATACCCTAATCCTAACGTGTACCCTAACCCTAACCCATACCCTAACCCTAATGCGTACCCTAACCCTAACCCAAACCCTAACCCTAACACGTACGCTAATCCTAACCCGTACCCTAAACCAATCCCTAACCCTAAAACTAACCCTAACCCTAACCCTAACCCTAACCCATACGCTACGCCGTACCCTCACCCATACCCTAACCCGTATCCTAAGCCGTACCCTAACCCTAACCCTAACCCTAAACTATACCCTACGCCGTAACCTCACCCGTACCCTAACCCGTACCCTAAGCCGTACCCTAACCCTAACCCTAACCCTAACCCTAACCCTAACCCTAACCCATACCGTACGCCATACCCTAACACGTACCCTAACCCGTATCCTAAGCCGTACCCTAACCCTAACCAATACCCTACGCAGTATCCTCACCCATACCCTCACCCGTACCCTAAGCCGTACCCTAACCCTAACCCTAACCCTAACCCTAACCCTAACCCTAACCCCTACCCTATGCCATACCCTCACCTGTACCCTATCCCATAACCTAAGCCGTACCATAACCCTAACACTAACCCTAACCCTAACCCATAACCTACGCCGTACCCTCACCCGTACCCTAACCCGTATCCTAAGCCGTACCCTAACCCTAACCCTAACCCTAACCCTAACCCATAACCTACGCCGTACCCTCACCCGTACACTAACACGTACCCTAAGACGTACCGTAACCCTAACCCTAACACTAACCCTAACCCTAACCCACACTCTACGCCGTACCCTAACCCGTACCCTAACACGTATCCTAAGCCGTACCCTAACCCTAACCAATACCCTACGCAGTACCCTCACCCGTACCCTCACCCGTACCCTAAGCCATACCCTAACCCTAACCCTAACCCTAACCCTAACCCCTACCCTACGCCGTACCCTCACCCGTACCCTATCCCATACGCTAAGCCGTACCCTAACCCTAACACTAACACTAACCCTAACCCTCACCCTAACCCATACCCTACGCCGTACCCTCACCCATAACCTAATCCGTACCCTAAGCCGTACCCTAACCCTAACCCTAACCTATACACTACGCCGTACCCTCACCCATTCCCTAACCCGTACCCTAAGCCGTACCCTAACTCTAACCCTAACCCTAACCCTAACCCTTACCCATACCCTGCGCCGTACCCTAACCCATACAATAACCTGTATCCTAAGCCTTAACCTAACCCTAACCAATGACCTACACAGTACCCTCACCCGTACCCTCACCCGTACCCTAAGCCATACCCTAACCCTAACCCTAACACTAACCCTAACACTAAACCCTACCCTATGCCGTACCCTCACCCATACCCTATCCCATACCCTAAGCCGTACCCTAACCCTAACACTAACCCTAACCCTAACCCTAACCCTAAACTACCCTTGACTGCTTTTGCCTCCATTAGATTTCCTAAGCACTAGTGTTTTAAGGAACAGGTTAAAAAGAAAATCCTAATGTGATTTTTTTATAATGTGTTTATTCTTTATCTTATCCTAGTGACGAAAATCTTCTCCATGGCTGGACCCTAAATAATATTCCTTTACGTGCTAAGTGGTATCTAGAGAGTGGGATAGGTTTAATAAATACCCTAATCCTAACGTGTACCCTAACCCTAACCCACACCCTAACCCTAATGCGTACCCTAACCCTAACCCAAACCCTAACCCTAACACGTACGCTAATCCAAACCCTTACCCTAAACCAATCCCTAACCCTAAAACTAACCCTAACCCTAACCCTAACCCTAACCCATACGCTACGCCGTACCCTCACCCATACCCTAACCCGTATCCTAAGCCGTACCCTAATCCTAAACCTAACCCTAACCTCTACCCTACGCCGTACCCTCACCCGTACCCTAACCCGTACCCAAAGCCTTACACTAACCTTAACCCTAACCCTCAACCATACCCAACGCCGTAACCTAACCCATATCCTAACCCGTATCCTAAGCCGTACCCTAACCCTAACCAATAACCTACGCAGTACCCTCACCAGTACCCTCACCCGTATCCTAAGCCCTACCCTAACCCTAACCCTAAACTACCCTTTACTGCTTTTGCCTCCATTAGATTTCCTAAACACTAGTGTTTTAAGGAACAGGTTAAAAAGAAAACCTTATGTGATTTTTTTATAATGTGTTTATTCTTTATCTTATCCTAGTGACTAAAATCTTCTCCATGGCTGAACCCCAAATAATATTCCTTTACGTGCTAAGTGGTATCTAGAGAGTGGGATAGGTTTAATAAATACCCTAATCCTAAAGTGTACCCTAAACCTAACCCATACCCTAACCCTAACGCGTACCCTAACCCTAACCAAAACCCTAACCCGAACACGTATGCTAATCCTAACCCGTACCCTAAACCAATCCCTAACTCTAAAACTAACCCTAACCCTAACCCTAACCCTAACCCATAACCTACACCGTACCCTCACCCGTACCCTAACCCGTACCCTAAGCCGTACCCTAACCCTAACACTAAACCTAAACCATACGCTACGCCGTACCCTAACCCGTATCCTAAGCCGTACCCTAACCCTAACCCTAACCCTAAACTATACCCTACGCCGTAACCTCACCCGTACCCTAACCCATACACTAAGCCGTACCCTAACCCTAACCAATACCCTATGCAGTATCCTCACCCATACCCTCACCCGTACCCTAAGCCGTACCCTAACCCTAACCCTAACCCTAACCCTAACCCTAAACCCTACCGTATGCCATACCCTCACCTGTACCCTATCCCATAACCTAAGCCGTACCATAACCCTAACACTAACACTAACCCTAACCCATAACCTACGCCGTACCCTCACCCGTACCCTAACCCGTATCCTAAGACGTACCGTAACCCTAACCAATACCCTACGCAGTATCCTCACCCATACACTCACCCGTACCCTAAGCCATACCCTAACCCTAACCCTAACCCTAACCCTAACCCATACCCTATGCCATACCCTCACCTGTACCCTATCCCATAACCTAAGCCGTACCCTAACCCTAACCCTAACCCTAACCCTAACCCATACGCTACGCCGTACCTTCACCCGTACCCTAACCCGTATCCTAAGCCGTACCCTAACCCTAACCCTAACCCTAAACCTAACCCTAAACCTAACCCTAACCCATACCCTACGCCATACCCTAACCCGTACCCTAACCCGTATCCTAAGCCGTATCCTAACCCTAACCAATACCCTACGCAGTACCCTCACCCGTACCCTCACCCGTACCCTAAGCTGTACCCTAACCCTAACACTAACCCTAACCTATACACTACGCCATACCCTCACCCGTACCCTAACCCGTACCCTAAGCCGTACCCTAACCCTAACCCTAACCCTAAACTATACCCTACGCCGTAACCTCACCCGTACCCTAACCCGTACCCTAAGCCGTACCCTAAACCTAACCCTAACCCTAAACCTAACCCTAACCCATAGCGTACGCCATACCATAACACGTACCCTAACCCGTATCCTAAGCCGTACCCTAACCCTAACCAATACCCTACGCAGTATCCTCACCCATACCCTCACCCGTACCCTAAGGCGTACCCTAACACTAACCCTAACCCTAAACCTAACCCTAACACCTATCCTATGCCATACCCTCACCTGTACCCTATCCCATAACCTAAGCCGTACCATAACCCTAACACTAACCCTAACCCTAACCCATAACCTACGCCGTACCCTCACCCGTACCCTAACCCGTATCCTAAGCCGTACCCTAACCCTAACCCTAACCCTAACCCTAACCCATAACCTACGCCGTACCCACACCCGTACCCTAACACGTACCCTAAGACGTACCGTAACCCTAACCCTAACACTAACCCTAACCCTAACCCACACTCTACGCCGTACCCTAACCCGTACCCTAACACGTATCCTAGGACGTACCCTAACCCTAACCAATACCCTACGCAGTACCGTCACCCGTACCCTCACCCGTACCCTAAGCCATACCCTAACCCTAACCCTAACCCTAACCCTAACCCCTACCCAACGCCGTACCCTCACCCGTACCCTATCCCATACCCTAAGCCGTACCCTAACCCTAACACTAACCCTAACCCTAACCCTAACCCTAAACTACCCTTGATTGCTTTTGCCTCTATTAGATTTCCTAAGCACTAGTGTTTTAAGGAACAGGTTAAAAAGAAAATCCTAATGTGATTTTTTTATAATGTGTTTATTCTTTATCTTATCCTAGTGACTAAAATCTTCTCCATGGCTGGATCCCTAATAATATTCCTTTACGTGCTAAGTGGTATCTAGAGAGTGGGATAGGTTTAATAAATACCCTAATCCTAACGTGTACCCTAACCCTAACCCATACCCTAACCCTAACGCGTACCCTAACCCTAACCCAAAACCTAACCCTAACACGTACGCTAATCCTAACCCGTACCCTAAACCAATCCCTAACCCTAAAACTAACCCTAACCCTAACCCTAACCCTTACCCTACGCCGTACCCTCACCCGTACCCTAAGACGTACCCTAAACCTAACCCCAACCCATACACTACGCCGTACCCTCACCCGTACCCTAACCCGTATCCTAAGCCGTACCCTAACCCTAACCCGAACCCTAACCCTAACCCTAACCCATACCCTACGCCATACCCTAACCCGTACACTAACCCGTATCCTAAGCCATATCCTAACCCTAACCAATACCCTACGCAGTACCCTCACCCGTACCCTCACCCGTGTCCTAAGCCGTACCCTAACCCCAACCCTAACCCTAACTCTAACCCTAACCCCTACCCTACGCCGTACCCTCACCCGTACTCTATCCCATACGCTAAGCCGTACCCTAACCCTAACACTAACACTAACCCTAACCCTAACCCATACCCTACGCCGTACCCTCACCCGTAACCTAACCCGTACCCTAAGCCGTACCCTAACCCTAACCCTAACCTATACACTACGCCGTACCCTCACCCATAACCTAATCCGTACCCTAAGCCGTACCCTAACCCTAACCCTAACCTATACACTACGCCGTACCCTCTCCCGTTCCGTAACCCGTACCCTAAGCCGTACCCTAACTCTAACCCTAACCCTAACCCTAACCCTTACCCATACCCTGCGCCGTACCCTAACCCATACAATAACCTGTATCCTAAGCCTTAACCTAACCCTAACCAATGACCTACACAGTACCCTCACCCGTACCCTCACCCGTACCCTAAGCCATACCCTAACCCTAACCCTAACACTAACCCTAACACTAAACCCTACCCTATGCCGTACCCTCACCCATACCCTATCCCATACCCTAAGCCGTACACTAACCCTAACACTAACCCTAACCCTAACCCTAACCCTAAACTACCCTTGACTGCTTTTGCCTCCATTAGATTTCCTAAGCACTAGTGTTTTAAGGAACAGGTTAAAAAGAAAACCTTATGTCATTTTTTCATAATGTGTTTATTCTTTATCTTATCCTAGTGACGAAAATCTTCTCCATGGCTGGACCCTAAATAATATTCCTTTACGTGCTAAGTGGTATCTAGAGAGTGGGATAGGTTTAATAAATACCCTAATCCTAACGTGTACCCTAACCCTAACCCACACCCTAACCCTAATGCGTACCCTAACCCTAACCCAAACCCTAACCCTAACACGTACGCTAATCCAAACCCTTACCCTAAACCAATCCCTAACCCTAAAACTAACCCTAACCCTAACCCTAACCCTAACCCATACGCTACGCCGTACCCTCACCCATACACTAACCCGTATCCTAAGCCGTACCCTAATCCTAAACCTAACCCTAACCTCTACCCTACGCCGTACCCTCACCCGTACCCTAACCCGTACCCAAAGCCTTACCCTAACCTTAACCCTAACCCTCACCCATACCCAACGCCGTAACCTAACCCATATCCTAACCCGTATCCTAAGCCGTACCCTAACCCTAACCAATAACCTACGCAGTACCCTCACCAGTACCCTCACCCGTATCCTAAGCCCTACCCTAACCCTAACCCTAACCCTAACCCTAAACTACCCTTTACTGCTTTTGCCTCCATTAGATTTCCTAAACAATAGTGTTTTAAGGAACAGGTTAAAAAGAAAACCTTATGTGATTTTTTTATAATGTGTTTATTCTTTATCTTATCCTAGTGACTAAAATCTTCTCCATGGCTAAACCCCAAATAATATTCCTTTACGTGCTAAGTGGTATCTAGAGAGTGGGATAGGTTTAATAAATACCCTAATCCTAAAGTGTACCCTAAACCTAACCCATACCCTAACCCTAACGCGTACCCTAACCCTAACCAAAACCCTTACCCGAACACGTATGCTAATCCTAACCCGTACCCTAAACCAATCCCTAACCCTAAAACTAACCCTAACCCTAACCCTAACCCTAACCCATAACCTACACCGTACCCTCACCCGTACCCTAACCCGTACCCTAAGCCGTACCCTAACCCTAACACTAAACCTAAACCATACGCTACGCCGTACCTTCACCCGTACCCTAACCCGTATCCTAAGCCGTACCCTAACCCTAACCCTAACCCTAAACCTAACCCTAAACCTAACCCTAACCCATACCCTACGCCATACCCTAACCCGTACCCTAACCCGTATCCTAAGCCGTATCCTAACCCTAACCAATACCCTACGCAGTACCCTCACCCGTACCCTCACCCGTACCCTAAGCTGTACCCTAACCCTAACACTAACCCTAACCTATACACTACGCCATACCCTCACCTGTACCCAAACCGTACCCTAAGCCGTACCCTAACCCTAACCCTAACCCTAAACTATACCCTACGCCGTAACCTCACCCGTACACTAACCCGTACCCTAAGCCGTACCCTAACCCTAACCCTAAACCTAAACCTAACCCTAACACATAGCGTACGCCATACCATAACACGTACCCTAACCCGTATCCTAAGCCGTACCCTAACCCTAACCAATACCCTACGCAGTATCCTCACCCATACCCTCACCCGTACCCTAAGGCGTACCCTAACCCTAACCCTAACCCTAAACCTAACCCTAACCCCTACCCTATGCCATACCCTCACCTGTACCCTATCCCATAACCTAAGCCGTACCATAACCCTAACACTAACCCTAACCCTAACCCATAACCTACGCCGTACCCTCACCCGTACCCTATCCCATAACCTAAGCCGTACCCTAACCCTAACCCTAACCGTAACCCTAACCCATAACCTACGCCGTACCCACACCCGTACCCTAACACGTACCCTAAGACGTACCGTAACCCTAACCCTAACACTAACCCTAACCCTAACCCACACTCTACGCCGTACCCTAACCCGTACCCTAACACGTATCCTAAGACGTACCCTAATCCTAACCAATACCCTACGCAGTACCCTCACCCGTACCCTCACCCGTACCCTAAGCCATACCCTAACCCTAACCCTAACCCTAACCCTAACCCCTACCCTACGCCGTACCCTCACCCGTACCCTATCCCATACCCTAAGCCGTACCCTAACCCTAACACTAACCCTAACCCTAACCCTAACCCTAAACTACCCTTGATTGCTTTTGCCTCTATTAGATTTCCTAAGCACTAGTGTTTTAAGGAACAGGTTAAAAAGAAAATCCTAATGTGATTTTTTTATAATGTGTTTATTCTTTATCTTATCCTAGTGACTAAAATCTTCTCCATGGCTGGATCCCTAATAATATTCCTTTACGTGCTAAGTGGTATCTAGAGAGTGGGATAGGTTTAATAAATACCCTAATTCTAACGTGTACCCTAACCCTAACCCATACCCTAACCCTAACGCGTACCTGAACCCTAACCCAAAACCTAACCCTAACACGTAGGCTAATCCTAACCCGTACCCTAAACCAATCCCTAACCCTAAAACTAACCCTAACCCTAACCCTAACCCTTACCCTACTCCGTACCCTCACCCGTACCATAACCCGTACCCTAAGACGTACCCTAACCCTAACCCTAACCCATACACTACGCCGTACCCTCACCCGTACCCTAACCCGTATCCTAAGCCGTACCCTAACCCTAACCCGAACCCTAACCCTAACCCTAACCCGTATCCTAAGCCATATCCTAACCCTAACCAATACCCTACGCAGTACCCTCACCCGTACCCTCACCCGTACCCTAAGCCGTACCCTAACCCCAACCCTAACTCTAACCCTAACCCCTACCCTACGCCGTACCCTCACCCGTACCCTATCCCATACGCTAAGCCGTACCCTAACCCTAACACTAACACTAACCCTAACCCTAACCCTAACCCATACCCTACGCCGTACCCTCACCGTAACCTAACCCGTACCCTAAGCCGTACCCTAACCCTAACCCTAACCTATACACTACGCCGTACCCTCACCCGTACCCTAACCCGTACCCTAAGCCGTACCCTAACTCTAACCCTAACCCTAACCCTAACCCTTACCCATACCCTGCGCCGTACCGTAACCCATACAATAACCTGTATCCTAAGCCTTAACCTAACCCTAACCAATGACCTACACAGTACCCTCACCCGTACCCTAAGCCATACCCTAACCCTAACCCTAACACTAACCCTAACCCTAAACCCTACCCTATGCCGTACCCTCACCATACCCTATCCCATACCCTAAGCCGTACCCTAACCCTAACACTAACCCTAACCCTAACCCTAACCCTAAACTACCTTTGACTGCTTTTGCCTCCATTAGATTTCCTAAGCACTAGTGTTTTAAGGAACAGGTTAAAAAGAAAATCCTAATGTGATTTTTTTATAATGTGTTTATTCTTTATCTTATCCTAGTGACGAAAATCTTCTCCATGGCTGGACCCTAAATAATATTCCTTTACGTGCTAAGTGGTATCTAGAGAGTGGGATAGGTTTAATAAATACCCTAATCCTAACGTGTACCCTAACCCTAACCCACACCCTAACCCTAATGCGTACCCTAACCCTAACCCAAAACCTAACCCTAACACGTACGCTAATCCTAACCCGTACCCTAAACCAATCCCTAACCCTAAAACTAACCCTAACCCTAACCCTAACCCTTACCCTACGCCGTACCCTCACCCGTACCCTAACCCGTACCCTAAGACGTACCCTAACCCTAACCCTAACCCATACACTACGCCGTACCCTCACCCGTACCCTAACGCGTATCCTAAGCCGTACCCTAACCCTAACCCTAACCCTAACCCTAACCCATAACCTACGCCATACCCTAACCCGTACACTAACCCGTATCCTAAGCCATATCCTAACCCTAACCAATACCCTACGCAGTACCCTAACCCGTACCCTCACCCGTACCCTAAGCCGTACCCTAACCCCAACCCTAACCCTAACTCTAACCCTAACCCCTACCCTACGCCGTACCCTCACCCGTACCCTATCCCATACGCTAAGCCGTACCCTAACCCTAACACTAACACTAACCCTAACCCTAACCCTAACCCATACCCTACGCCGTACCCTCACCCGTAACCTAACCCGTACCCTAAGCCGTACCCTAACCCTAACCCTAACCTATACACTACGCCGTACCCTCACCCGTACCCTAACCCGTACCCTAAGCCGTACCGTAACTCTAACCCTAACCCTAACCCTAACCCTTACCCATACCCTGCGCCGTACCGTAACCCATACAATAACCTGTATCCTAAGCCTTAACCTAACCCTAACCAATGACCTACACAGTACCCTCACCCGTACCCTAAGCCATATCCTAACCCTAACCCTAACACTAACCCTAACCCTAAACCCTACCCTATGCCGTACCCTCACCCATACCCTATCCCATACCCTAAGCCGTACCCTAACCCTAACACTAACCCTAACCCTAACCCTAACCCTAAACTACCCTTGACTGCTTTTGCCTCCATTAGATTTCCTAAGCACTAGTGTTTTAAGGAACAGGTTAAAAAGAAAATCCTAATGTGATTTTTTTATAATGTGTTTATTCTTTATCTTATCCTAGTGACGAAAATCTTCTCCATGGCTGGACCCTAAATAATATTCCTTTACGTGCTAAGTGGTATCTAGAGAGTGGGATAGGTTTAATAAATACCCTAATCCTAACGTGTACCCTAACCCTAACCCACACCCTAACCCTAATGCGTACCCTAACCCTAACCCAAACCCTAACCCTAACACGTACGCTAATCCTAACCCGTACCCTAAACCAATCCCTAACCCTAAAACTAACCCTAACCCTAACCCTAACCCTAACCCATACGCTACGCCGTACCCTCACACATAACCTAACCCGTATCCTAAGCCGTACCCTAACCCTAAACCAAACCCTAACCTCTACCCTACGCCGTACCCTCACCCGTACCCTAACCCGTACCCAAAGCCTTACCCTAACCCTAACCCTAACCCTCACCCATACCCAACGCCGTAACCTAACCCATATCCTAACCCGTATCCTAAGCCGTACCCTAACCCTAACCAATAACTTACGCAGTACCCTCACCAGTACCCTCACCCGTATCCTAAGCCCTACCCTAACCCTAACCCTAACCCTAACCCTAAACTACCCTTTACTGCTTTTGCCTCCATTAGATTTCCTAAACACTAGTGTTTTAAAGAACAGGTTAAAAAGAAAACCTTATGTGATTTTTTTATAATGTGTTTATTCTTTATCTTATCCTAGTGACTAAAATCTTCTCCTTGGCTGAACCCCAAATAATATTCCTTTACGTGCTAAGTGGTATCTAGAGAGTGGGATAGGTTTAATAAATACCCTAATCCTAACGTGTACCCTAAACCTAACCCATACCCTAACCCTAACGCGTACCCTAACCCTAACCAAAACCCTAACCCGAACAAGTATGCTAATCCTAACCCTTACCCTAAACCAATCCCTAACCCTAAAACTAACCCTAACCCTAACCCTAACCCTAACCCATAACCTACGCCGTACCCTCACCCGTACCCTAACCCTTACCCTAAGCCGTACCCTAACCCTAACCCTAACCCTAACCCTAACCCATACGCTACGCCGTACCCTCACCCGTACCCTAACCCGTATCCTAAGCCGTACCCTATCCCTAACCCTAACCGCTACCCTACGCCGTACCCTATCCCATACCCTAAGCGGTACCCTAAACCTAACACTAACCCTAAACCTAACCCTAACCCCTACCCTACGCCGTACCCTCACCCGTAACCTATCCCATACCCTAAGCCGTACCCTAACCCTAACACTAACCCTAACCCTAAACCTAACCCCTACCCAACGCCGTAACCTCACCCGTACCCTATCCCATACCCTAAGCCGTACCCTAACCCTAACCCTAACCCTAACCTATACACTACGCCGTACGCTCACTCGTACCCTAACCCGTACCCAAAGCCGTACCCTAACCCTAACCCTAACCCTAACCCTAACCCTAACCCATACCCTACGCCGTACCCTAAACCGTACCCTAACCCGTATTCTAAGCCGTACCCTAACCATAACCAATACCCTACACAGTAACCTCACCCGTACCCTCACCCGTACCCTAAGCCATACCCTAACCCTAACCCTAACCCTAACCTATACACTACGCCATACCCTCACCCGTACCCTAACCCGTACCCTAAGCCGTACCCTAACCCTAACCCTAACCCTAAACTATACCCTACGCCGTAACCTCACCCGTACCCTAACCCGTACCCTAAGCCGTACCCTAACCCTAACCCTAACCCTAACCCTAACCCTAACCCTAACACATACCGTACGCCATACCCTAACACGTACCCTAACCCGTATCCTAAGCCGTACCCTAACCCTAACCAATACCCTACGCAGTATCCTCACCGATACCCTCACCCGTACCCTAAGGCGTACCCTAACCCTAACCCTAACCCTAAACCTAACCCTAACCCCTACCCTATGCCATACCCTCACCTGTACCCTATCCTATAACCTAAGCCGTACCATAACCCTAACACTAACCCTAACCCTAACCCATAACCTACGCCGTACCCTCACCCGTACCCTAACCCGTATCCTAAGCCGTACCCTAACCCTAACCCTAACCCTAACCCTAACCCATAACCTACGCCGTACCCTCACCCGTACCCTAACACGTACCCTAAGACGTACAGTAACCCTAACCCTAACACTAACCCTAACCCTAACCCACACTCTACGCCGTACCCTAACCCGTACCCTAAAAGGTATCCTAAG
Source organism: Eubalaena glacialis (assembly GCF_028564815.1). NCBI lineage: Eukaryota > Metazoa > Chordata > Mammalia > Artiodactyla > Balaenidae > Eubalaena > Eubalaena glacialis. The sequence continues at coordinate 113,949 of NW_026871229.1, read as the reverse complement.
CCGTACCCTAACCCTAACCAATACCCTACGCAGTACCCTCACCCGTACCCTCACCGTACCCTAAGCCATACCCTAACCATAACCCTAACCCTAACACTAACCCCTACCCTACGCCGTACCCTCACCCGTACCCTATCCCATACCCTAAGCCGTACCCTAACCCTAACACTAACCCTAACCCTAACCCTAACCCTAAACTACCCTTGATTGCTTTTGCCTCTATTAGATTTCCTAAGCACTAGTGTTTTAAGGAACAGGTTAAAAAGAAAATCCTAATGTGATTTTTTTATAATGTGTTTATTCTTTATCTTATCCTAGTGACTAAAATCTTCTCCATGGCTGGATCCCTAATAATATTACTTTACGTGCTAAGTGGTATCTAGAGAGTGGGATAGGTTTAATAAATACCCTAATCCTAACGTGTACCCTAACCCTAACCCATACCCTAACCCTAACGCGTACCCTAACCCTAACCCAAAACCTAACCCTAACACGTACGCTAATCCTAACCCGTACCCTAAACCAATCCCTAACCCTAAAACTAACCCTAACCCTAACCCTAACCCTAACCCTTACCCTACGCCGTACCCTCACCCGTACCCTAACCCGTAGCCAAGACGTACCCTAACCCTAACCCTAACCCATACGCTACGCCGTACCCTCACCCGTACCCTAACCCGTATCCTAAGCCGTACCCTAACCCTAACCCTAACCCTAACCCTAACCCTAACCCTAACCCATACCCTACGCCATACCCTAACACGTACCCTAACCCGTATCCTAAGCCGTACCCTAACCCTAACCAATACCCTACGCAGTATCCTCACCCATACCCTCACCCGTACCCTAAGGCGTACCCTAACCCTAACCCTAACCCTAAACCTAACTCTAACCCCTACCCTATGCCATACCCTCACCTGTACCCTATACCATAACCTAAGCCGTACCATAACCCTAACACTAACCCTAACCCTAACCCATAACCTACGCTGTACCCTCACCCATATCCTAACCCGTATCCTAAGCCGTACCCTAACCCTAACCCTAACCCTAACCCTAACCCATAACCTACGCCGTACCCTCACCCGTACCCTAACACGTACCCTAAGACGTACCGTAACCCTAACCCTAACACTAACCCTAACCCTAACCCACACTCTACGCCGTACCCTAACCCGTACCCTAACACGTATCCTAAGCCGTACCCTAACCCTAACCAATACCCTACGCAGTACCCTCACCCGTACCCTATCCCATACCCTAAGCCGTACCCTAACCCTAACACTAACCCTAACCCTAACCCTAACCCTAAACTACCCTTGATTGCTTTTGCCTCTATTAGTTTTCCTAAGCACTAGTGTTTTAAGGAACAGGTTAAAAAGAAAATCCTAATGTGATTTTTTTATAATGTGTTTATTCTTTATCTTATCTTGTGACTAAAATCTTCTCCATGGCTGGATCCCTAATAATATTCCTTTACGTGCTAAGTGGTATCTAGAGAGTGGGATAGGTTTAATAAATACCCTAATCCTAACGTGTACCCTAACCCTAACCCATACCCTAACCCTAACGCGTACCCTAACCCTAACCCAAAACCTAACCCTAACACGTACGCTAATCCTAACCCGTACCCTAAACCAATCCCTAACCCTAAAACTAACCCTAACCCTAACCCTAACCCTAACCCTTACCCTACGCCGTACCCTCACCCGTACCCTAACCCGTAGCCTAAGACGTACCCTAACCCTAACCCTAACCCATACGCTACGCCGTACCCTCACCCGTACCCTAACCCGTATCCTAAGCCGTACCCCAACCCTAACCCTAACCCTAACCCTAACCCTAACCCATACCCTACGCCATACCCTAACCCGTACCCTAACCCGTATCCTAAGCCATATCCTAACGCTAACCAATACCCTACGCAGTACCCTCACCCGTACCCTCACCCGTACCCTAAGCCGTACCCTAACCCCAACCCTAACCCTAACTCTAACCCTAACCCCTACCCTACGCCGTACCCTCACCCGTACCCTATCCCATACGCTAAGCCGTACTCTAACGCTAACACTAACACTAACCCTAACCCTAACCCTAACCCATACACTACGCCGTACCCTCACCCGTAACCTAACCCGTACCCTAAGCCGTACCCTAACCCTAACCCTAACCTATACACTACGCCGTACCCTCACCCGTCCCCTAACCCGTACCCTAAGCCGTACCCTAACTCTAACCCTAACCCTAACCCTAACCCTTACCTATACCCTGCGCCGTACCCTAACCCATACAATAACCTGTATCCTAAGCCTTAACCTAACCCTAACCAATGACCTACACAGTACCCTCACCCGTACCCTAAGCCATACCCTAACCCTAACCCTAACACTAACCCTAACCCTAAACCCTACCCTATGCCGTACCCTCACCCATACCCTATTCCATACCCTAAGCCGTACCCTAACCCTAACACTAACCCTAACCCTAACCCTAACCCTAAACTACCCTTGACTGCTTTTGCCTCCATTAGATTTCCTAAGCACTAGTGTTTTAAGGAACAGGTTAAAAAGAAAATCCTAATGTGATTTTTTTATAATGTGATTATTCTTTATCTTATCCTAGTGACGAAAATATTCTCCATGGCTGGACCCTAAATAATATTCCTTTACGTGCTAAGTGGTATCTAGAGAGTGGGATAGGTTTAATAAATACCCTAATCCTAACGCGTACCCTAACCCTAACCCATACCCTAACCCTAACGCGTACCCTAACCCTAACCCAAACCCTAACCCTAACACGTACGCTAATCCTAACCCGTACCCTAAAACAATCCCTAACCCTAAAACTAACCCTAACCCTAACAATAACCCATACGCTACGCCGTACCCTCACCCATACCCTAACCCGTATCCTAAGCCGTACCCTAACCCTAAACCTAACCCTAACCTCTACCCTACGCCGTACCCTCACCCGTACCCTAACCCGTACCCAAAGCCTTACCCTAACCCTAACCCTAACCCTCACCCATACCCAACGCCGTAACCTAACCCATATCCTAACCCGTATCCTAAGCCGTACCCTAACCCTAACCCTAACCCTAACCCTAAACTACCCTTGACTGCTTTTGCCTCCATTAGATTTCCTAAACACTAGTGTTTTAAGGAACAGGTTAAAAAGAAAACCGTATGTGATTTTTTTATAATGTGTTTATTCTTTATCTTATCCTAGTGACTAAAATCTTCTCCATGGCTGGACCCCAAATAATATTCCTTTACGTGCTAAGTGGTATCTAGAGAGTGGGATAGGTTTAATAAATACCCTAATCCTAACGTGTACCCTAAACCTAACCCATACCCTAACCCTAACGCGTACCCTAACCCTAACCAAAACCCTAACCCGAACAAGTATGCTAATCCTAACCCGTACCCTAAACCAATCCCTAACCCTAAAACTAACCCTAACCCTAACCCTAACCCTAACCCATAACCTACGCCGTACCCCCACCCGTACCCTAACCCGTATCCTAAGCCGTACCCTAATCCTAACCCTAACCCTAACCCTAAACCTAACCCCTACCCTACGTCGTACCCTCACCCGTACTCTATCCTATACCCTAAGCCGTACCCTAACCCTAACCCTAACCCTAACCTATACACTACGCCATACCCTCACCCGTACCCTAACCCGAACCCTAAGCCGTACCCTAACCCTAACCCTAACCCTAACCTATACACTACGCCGTACCCTCACCCGTACCCGAACCCGTACCCTAAGCCGTACCCTAACCCTAACCCTAACCCTAACCCTAACACATACCCTACGCCGTACCCTAACCCGTACCCTAACCCGTATTCTAAGCCGTACCCTAACCATAACCAATACCCTACACAGTACCCTCACCCGTACCCTCACCCGTACCCTAAGCCATACCCTAACCCTAACCCTAACCCTAACCTATACACTACACCATACCCTCACCCGTACCCTAACCCGTACCCTAAGCCGTACCCTAAACCTAACCCTAACCCTAAACCATACGCTACGCCGTACCCTCACCCGTACACTAACCCGTATCCTAAGCCGTACCCTAACCCTAACCCTAACCCTAAACTATACCCTACGCCATAACCTCACCCGTACCCTAACCCGTACCCTAAGCCGTACCCTAACCCTAACCCTAACCCTAACCCTAACCCATACCGTACGCCATACCCTAACACGTACCCTAACCCGTATCCTAAGCCGTACCCTAACCCTAACCAATACCCTACGCAGTATCCTCACCCATACCCTCACCCGTACCCTAAGCCGTACCCTAACCCTAACCCTAACCCTAACCCTAACCCTAACCCCTACCCTATGCCATACCCTCACCTGTACCCTATCCCATAACATAAGCCGTACCATAACCCTAACACTAACCCTAACCCTAACCCATAACCTACGCCGTACCCTCACCCGTACCCTAACCCGTATCCTAAGCCGTACCCTAACCCTAACCCTAACCCTAACCCTAATCCATAACCTACGCCGTACCCTCACCCGTACCCTAACACATACCCTAAGACGTACCGTAACCCTAACCCTAACACTAACCCTAACCCTAACCCACACTCTACGCCGTACCCTAACCCGTACCCTAACACGTATCCTAAGCCGTACCCTAACCCTAACCAATACCCTACGCAGTACCCTCACCCGTACCCTCACCCGTACCCTAAGCCATACCCTAACCCTAACCCTAACCCTAACCCTAACCCCTACCCTACGCCGTACCCTCACCCGTACCCTATTCCATACGCTAAGCCGTACCCTAACCCTAACAGTAACATTAACCCTAACCCTAACCCTAACCCATACCCTACGCCGTACCCTCGCCCATAACCTAATCCGTACCCTAAGCCGTACCCTAACCCTAACCCTAACCTATACACTACGCCGTACCCTCACCCGTTCTCTAACCCGTTCCCTAAGCCGTACCCTAACTCTAACCCTAACCCTAACGCTAACCCTTACCCATACCCTGCGCCGTACCCTAACCAATACAATAACCTGTATCCTAAGCCTTAGCCTAACCCTAACCAATGACCTACACAGTACCCTCACCCGTACCCTAAGCCATACCCTAACCCTAACCCTAACACTAACCCTAACCCTAAACCCTACCCTATGCCGTACCCTCACCCATACCCTATCCCATACCCTAAGCCGTACCCTAACCCTAACACTAACCCTAACCCTAACCCTAACTCTAAACTTCCCTTGACTGCTTTTGCCTCCATTAGATTTCCTAAGCACTAGTGTTTTAAGGAACAGGTTAAAAAGAAAATCCTAATGTGATTTTTTTATAATGTGTTTATTCTTTATCTTATCCTAGTGACGAAAATCTTCTCCATGGCTGGACCCTAAATAATATTCCTTTACGTGCTAAGTGGTATCTAGAGAGTGGGATAGGTTTAATAAATACCCTAATCCTAACGTGTACCCTAACCCTAACCCATACCCTAACTCTAATGCGTACCCTAACCCTAACCCAAACCCTAACCCTAACACGTACGCTAATCCTAACCCGTACCCTAAACCAATCCCTAACCCTAAAACTAACCCTAACCCTAAACCTAACCCTAACCCATACGCTACGCCGTACCCTCACCCATACCCTAACCCGTATCCTAAGCCGTACCCTAATCATAAACCTAACCCTAACCTCTGCCCTACGCCGTACCCTCACCCGTACCCTAACCCGTACCCAAAGCCTTACCCTAACCCTAACCCTAACCCTCACCCATACCCAACGCCGTAACCTAACCCATATCCTAACCCGTATCCTAAGCCGTACCCTAACCCTAACCAATAACCTACGCAGTACCCTCACCAGTACCCTCACCCGTATCCTAAGCCCTACCCTAACCCTAACCCTAACCCTAACCCTAAACTACCCTTTACTGCTTTTGCCTCCATTAGATTTCCTAAACACTAGTGTTTTATGGAACAGGTTAAAAAGAAAACCTTATGTGATTTTTTTATAATGTGTTTATTCTTTATCTTATCCTAGTGACTAAAATCTTCTCCATGGCTGAACCCCAAATAATATTCCTTTACGTGCTAAGTGGTATCTAGAGAGTGGGATAGGTTTAATAAATACCCTAATCCTAAAGTGTACCCTAAACCTAACGCATACCCTAACCCTAACGCGTACCCTAACCCTAACCAAAACCCTAACCCGAACACGTATGCTAATCCTAACCCGTACCCTAAACCAATCCCTAACCCTAAAACTAACCCTAACCCTAAACCTAACCCTAACCCATAACCTACACCGTACCCTCACCCTTACCCTAACCCGTATCCTAAGCCGTACCCTAACCCTAACCCTAACCCTAAACTATACCCTACGCCGTAACCTCACCCGTACCCTAACCCGTACCCTAAGCCGTACCCTAACCCTAACCCTAACCCTAACCTATACACTACGCCATACCCTCACTTGTACCCTAACCCGTACCCTAAGCCGTACCCTAAACCTAACCCTAACCCTAACCCTAACCCATACCGTACGCCATACCCTAACATGTACCCTAACCCATATCCTAAGCCGTACCCTAACCCTAACCAATACCCTATGCAGTATCCTCACCCATACCCTCACCCGTACCCTAAGCCGTACCCTAACCCTAACCCTAACCCTAACTCTAAACCCTACCCTATGCCATACCCTCACCTGTACCCTATCCCATAACTTAAGCCGTACCATAACCCTAACACTAACCCTAACCCTAACCCATAACCTACGCCGTACCCTCACCCGTACCCTATCCCATACGCTAAGCCGTACCCTAACCCTAACACTAACACTAACCCTAACCCTAACCCTAACCCTAACCCATACCCTATGCCGTACCCTCACCCGTAACCTAACCCGTACCCTAAGCCGTACCCTAACCCTAACCCTAACCTATACACTATGCCGTACCCTCACCCGTACCCTAACACGTACCTTAAGCCGTACCCTAACTCTAACCCTAACCCTAACCCTAACCCTTACCCATACCCTGCGCCATACCCTAACCCATACAATAACCTGTATCCTAAGCCTTAACCTAACCCTAACCAATGACCTACACAGTACCCTCACCCGTACCCTAAGCCATACCCTAACCCTAACCCTAACACTAACCCTAACCCTAAACCCTACCCTATGCCGTACCCTCACCCATACCCTATCCCATACCCTAAGCCGTACCCTAACCCTAACACTAACCCTAACCCTAACCCTAACCCTAAACTACCCTTGACTGCTTTTGCCTCCATTAGATTTCCTAAGCACTAGTGTTTTAAGGAACAGGTTAAAAAGAAAATCCTAATGTGATTTTTTTATAATGTGTTTATTCTTTATCTTATCCTAGTGACGAAAATCTTCTCCATGGCTGGACCCTAAATAATATTCCTTTACGTGCTAAGTGGTATCTAGAGAGTGGGATAGGTTTAATAAATACCCTAATCCTAACGTGTACCCTAACCCTAACCCATACCCTAACCCTAATGCGTACCCTAACCCTAACCCAAACCCTAACCCTAACACGTACGCTAATCCTAACCTGTACCCTAAACCAAGCCCTAACCCTAAAACTAACCCTAACCCTAACACTAACCCTAACCCATACGCTACGCCGTACCCTCACCCATACCCTAAACCGTATCCTAAGCCGTACCCTAACCCTAAACCTAACCCTAACCTCTACCCTACGCCGTACCCTCACCCGTACCCTAACCCGTACCCAAAGCCTTACCCTAACCCTAACCCTAACCCTCACCCATACCCAACGCCATAACCTAACCCATATCCTAACCCGTATCCTAAGCCGTACCCTAACCCTAACCAATAACCTACGCAGTACCCTCACCAGTACCCTCACCCGTATCCTAAGCCCTACCCTAACCCTAACCCTAACCCTAACCCTAAACTACCCTTTACTGCTTTTGCCTCCATTAGATTTCCTAAACACTAGTGTTTTAAGGAACAGGTTAAAAAGAAAACCTTATGTGATTTTTTTATAATGTGTTTATTCTTTATCTTATCCTAGTGACTAAAATCTTCTCCATGGCTGAACCCCAAATAATATTCCTTTACGTGCTAAGTGGTATCTAGAGAGTGGGATAGGTTTAATAAATACCCTAATCCTAAAGTGTACCCTAAACCTAACCCATACCCTAACCCTAACGCGTACCCTAACCCTAACCAAAACACTAACCCGAACAAGTATGCTAATCCTAACCCGTACCCTAAACCAATCCCTAACCCTAAAACTAAACCTAACCCTAACCCTAACCCTAACCCATAACCTACGCCGTACCCTCACCCGTACCCTAACCCGTACCCTAAGCCGTACCCTAACCCTAACCCTAACCCTAAACCATACGCTACGCCGTACCCTCACCCGTACCCTAACCCGTATCCTAAGCCGTACCCTAACCCTAACCCTAATTCTAAACTATACCCTACGCCGTAACCTCACCCGTACCCTAACCCGTACCCTAAGCCGTACCCTAACCCTAAACCTAACCCTAACCCTAACCCTAACCCATACCGTACGCCATACCCTAACACGTACCCTAACCCGTATCCTAAGCCGTACCCTAACCCTAACCAATACCCTACGCAGTATCCTCACCCATACCCTAACCCGTAACCTAAGCCGTACCCTAACCCTAACCCTAACCCTAACCCCTACCCTACGCCGTACCCTCACCCGTACCCTATCCCATACCCTAAGCCGTACCCTAACCCTAACACTAACCCTAACCCTAACCCTAACCCTAAACTACCCTTGATTGCTTTTGCCTCTATTAGATTTCCTAAGCACTAGTGTTTTAAGGAACAGGTTAAAAAGAAAATCCTAATGTGATTTTTTTATAGTGTGTTTATTCTTTATCTTATCCTAGTGACTAAAATCTTCTCCATGGCTGGATCCCTAATAATATTCCTTTACGTGCTACGTGGTATCTAGAGAGTGGGATAGGTTTAATAAATACCCTAATCCTAACGTGTACCCTAACCCTAACCCATACACTAACCCTAACGCGTACCCTAACCCTAACCCAAAACCTAACCCTAACACGTACGCTAATCCTAACCCATACCCGAAACCAATCCCTAACCCTAAAACTAACCCTAACACTAACCCTAACCCTTACCCTACGCCGTACCCTCACCCGTACCCTAACCCGTACCCTAAGACGTACCCTAACCCTAACCCTAACCCATACCCTACACCGTACCCTCACCCGTAACCTAACCCGTACCCTAAGCCGTACCCTAACCCTAAACCTAACCTATACACTATGCCGTACCCTCACCCGTACCCTAACCCGTACCCTAAGCCGTACCCTAACTCTAACCCTAACCCTAACCCTAACCCTTACCCATACCCTGCGCCGTACCCTAACCCATACAATAACCTGTATCCTAAGCCTTAACCTAACCCTAACCAATGACCTACACAGTACCCTCATCCGTACCCTAAGCCATACCCTAACCCTAACCCTAACACTAACCCTAACCCTAACCAACACTCTACGCCGTACCCTAACCCGTACCCTAACACGTATCCTAAGCCGTACCCTAACCCAAATCAATACCCTACGCAGTACCCTCACCCGTACCCTCACCCGTACCCTAAGCCATACCCTAACCCTAACCCTAAGACTACCCCTAACCCTAACCCTAACCCTAAACTACCCTTGATTGCTTTTGCCTCTATTAGATTTCCTAAGCACTAGTGTTTTAAGGAACAGGTTAAAAAGAAAATCCTAATGTGATTTTTTTATAATATGTTTATTCTTTATCTTATCCTAGTGACTAAAATCTTCTCCATGGCTGGATCCCTAATAATATTCCTTTACGTGCTAAGTGGTATCTAGAGAGTGGGATAGGTTTAATAAATACCCTAATCCTAACGTGTACCCTAACCCTAAACCATACCCTAACCCTAACGCGTACCCTAACCCTAACCCAAAACCTAACCCTAACACGTACGCTAATCCTAACCCGTACCCTAAACCAATCCCTAACCCTAAAACTAACCCTAACCCTAACCCTAACCCTAACCCTTACCCTACGCCGTTCCCTCACCCGTACCCTCACCCGTACCCTAAGACGTACCCTAACCCTAACCCTAACCCATACGCTACGCCGTACACTCACCCGTACCCTAACGCGTATCCTAAGCCGTACCCTAACCCTAACCCTAACCGTAACCCTAACCCTAACCCATACCCTACGCCATACCCTAACCCGTACCCTAACCCGTATCCTAAGCCGTATCCTAACCCTAACCAATACCCTACGCAGTACCCTCACCCGTACACTCACCCGTACCCTAAGCCGTACCCTAACCCCAACCCTAACCCTAACTCTAACCCTAACCCCTACCCTACGCCGTACCCTCACCCGTACCCTATCCCATACGCTAAGCCGTACCCTAACCCTAACAGTAACACTAACCCTAACCCTAACCCTAACCCATACCCTACGCCGTACTCTCACCCGTAACCTAACCCGTACCCTAAGCCGTACCCTAACCCTAACCCTAACCTATACACTACGCCGTACCCTCACCCGTACCCTAACCCGTACCCTAAGCCGTACCCTAACTCTAACCCTAACCCTAACCCTAACCCTTACCCATACCCTGCGCCGTACCATAACCCATACAGTAACCTGTATCCTAAGCCTTAACTTAACCCTATCCAATGACCTACACAGTACCCACACCCGTACCTTAAGCCATACCCTAACCCTAACCCTAACACTAACCCTAACCCTAAACCCTACCCTATGCCGTACCCTCACCCATACCCTATCCCATACCCTAAGCCGTACCCTAACCCTAACACTAACCCTAACCCTAACCCTAACCCTAAACTACCCTTGACTGCTTTTGCCTCCATTAGATTTCCTAAGCACTAGTGTTTTAAGGAACAGGTTAAAAAGAAAATCCTAATGTGATTTTTTTATAATGTGTTTATTCTTTATCTTATCCTAGTGACGAAAATCTTCTCCATGGCTGGACCCCAAATAATAAACCTTTACGTGCTAAGTGGTATCTAGAGAGTGGGATAGGTTTAATAAATACCCTAATCCTAACGTGTACCCTAACCCTAACCCACACCCTAACCCTAATGGGTACCCTAACCCTAACCCAAACCCTAACCCTAACACGTACGCTAATCCTAACCCGTACCCTAAACCAATCCCTAACCCTAAAACTAACCCTAACCCTAACCCTAACCCTAACCCATACGCTACGCCGTACCCTCACCCATACCCTAACCCGTATCCTAAGCCGTACCCTAACCCTAAACCTAACCCTAACCTCTACCCTACGCCGTACCCTCACCCGTACCCTAACCCGTACCCAAAGCCTTACCCTAACCCTAACCCTCACCCATACCCAACGCCGTAACCTAAACCATATCCTAACCCGTATCCTAAGCCGTACCCTAACCTAACCAATAACCTACGCAGTACCCTCACCAGTACCCTCACCCGTATCCTAAGCCCTACCCTAACCCTAACCCTAACCCTAACCCTAAACTACCCTTTACTGCTTTTGCCTCCATTAGATTTCCTAAACACTAGTGTTTTAAGGAACAGGTTAAAAAGAAAACCTTATGTGATTTTTTTATAATGTGTTTATTCTTTATCTTATCCTAGTGACTAAAATCTTCTCCATGGCTGAACCCCAAATAATATTCCTTTACGTGCTAAGTGGTATCTAGAGAGTGGGATAGGTTTAATAAATACCCTAATCCTAAAGTGTACCCTAAACTTAACCCATACCCTAACCCTAACGCGTACCCTAACCCTAACCAAAACCCTAACCCGAACAAGTATGCTAATCCTAACCCGTACCCTAAACCAATCCCCAACCCTAAAACTAACCCTAACCCTAACCCTAACCCTAACCCATAACCTACGCCGTACCCTCACCCGTACCCTAACCCGTACCCTAAGCCGTACCCTAACCCTAACCCTAACCCTAAACCATACGCTACGCCGTACCCTCACCCGTACCCTAACCCGTATCCTAAGCCGTACCCTTACCCTAACCCTAACTCTAAACTATACCCTACGCCGTAACCTCACCCGTACCGTAACCCGTACCCTAAGCCGTACCCTAACCCTAACCCTAACCCTAACCCTAACCCATACCGTACGCCATACCCTAACACGTACCCTAACCCGTATCCTAAGCCGTACCCTAACCCTAACCAATAACCTACGCAGTATCCTCACCCATACCTTAACCCGTACCCTAAGCCGTACCCTAACCCTAACCCTAACCCTAACCCTAACCCTAACCCCTACCCTATGCCATACCCTCACCTGTACCCTATCCCATAACCTAAGCCGTACCATAACCCTAACACTAACCCTAACCCTAACCCATACGCTACGCCGTACCCAAACCCGTACCCTAACCCGTATCCTAAGCCGTACCCTAACCCTAACCCTAACCCTAACCCTAACCCATAACCTACGCCGTACCCTCACCCGTACCCTAACACGTACCCAAAGCCTTACCCTAACCCTAACCCTAACCCTCACCCATACCCAATGCCGTAACCTAACCCATATCCTAACCCGTATCCTAAGCCGTACCCTAACCCTAACCAATAACCTACGCAGTACCCTCACCAGTACCCTCACCCGTATCCTAAGCCCTACCCTAACCCTAACCCTAACCCTAACCCTAAACTACCCTTTACTGCTTTTGCGTCCATTAGATTTCCTAAACACTAGTGTTTTAAGGAACAGGTTAAAAAGAAAACCTTATGTGATTTTTTTATAATGTGTTTATTCTTTATCTTATCCTAGTGACTAAAATCTTCTCCATGGCTGAACCCCAAATAATATTCCTTTACGTGCTAAGTGGTATCTAGAGAGTGGGATAGGTTTAATAAATACCCTAAACCTAAAGTGTACCCTAAACCTAACGCATACCCTAACCCTAACGCGTACCCTAACCCTAACCAAAACCCTAACCCGAACACGTATGCTAATCCTAACCCGTACCCTAAACCAATCCCTAACCCTAAAACTAACCCTAACCCTAAACCTAACCCTAACCCATAACCTACACCGTACCCTCACCCGTACCCTAACCCGTATCCTAAGCCGTACCCTAACCCTAACCCTAACCCTAAACCATACGCTATGCCGTACCCTCACCCGTACCCTAACCCGTATCCTAAGCCGTACCCTAACCCTAACCCTAACCCTAAACTATACCCTACGCCGTAACCTCACCCGTACCCTAACCCTAACCCTAACCCTAACCTATACACTACGCCATACCCTCACTTGTACCCTAACCCGTACCCTAAGCCGTACCCTAAACCTAACCCTAACCCTAACCCTAACCCATACCGTACGCCATACCCTAACATGTACCCTAACCCATATCCTAAGCCGTACCCTAACCCTAACCAATACCCTATGCAGTATCCTCACCCATACCCTCACCCGTACCCTAAGCCGTACCCTAACCCTAACCCTAACCCTAACTCTAAACCCTACCCTATGCCATACCCTCACCTGTACCCTATCCCATAACTTAAGCCGTACCATAACCCTAACACTAACCCTAACCCTAACCCATAACCTACGCCGTACCCTCACCCGTACCCTATCCCATACGCTAAGCCATACCCTAACCCTAACACTAACACTAACCCTAACCCTAACCCTAACCCTAACCCATACCCTATGCCGTACCCTCACCGGTAACCTAACCCGTACCCTAAGCCGTACCCTAACCCTAACCCTAACCTATACACTATGCCGTACCCTCACCCGTACCCTAACCCGTACCTTAAGCCGTACCCTAACTCTAACCCTAACCCTAACCCTAACCCTTACCCATACCCTGCGCCATACCCTAACCCATACAATAACCTGTATCCTAAGCCTTAACCTAACCCTAACCAATGACCTACACAGTACCCTCACCCGTACCCTAAGCCATACCCTAACCCTAACCCTAACACTAACCCTAACCCTAAACCCTACCCTATGCCGTACCCTCACCCATACCCTATCCCATACCCTAAGCCGTACCCTAACCCTAACACTAACCCTAACCCTAACCCTAACCCTAAACTACCCTTGACTGCTTTTGCCTCCATTAGATTTCCTAAGCACTAGTGTTTTAAGGAACAGGTTAAAAAGAAAATCCTAATGTGATTTTTTTATAATGTGTTTATTCTTTATCTTATCCTAGTGACGAAAATCTTCTCCATGGCTGGACCCTAAATAATATTCCTTTACGTGCTAAGTGGTATCTAGAGAGTGGGATAGGTTTAATAAATACCCTAATCCTAACGTGTACCCTAACCCTAACCCATACCCTACCCTAATGCGTACCCTAACCCTAACCCAAACCCTAACCCTAACACGTACGCTAATCCTAACCTGTACCCTAAACCAAGCCCTAACCCTAAAACTAACCCTAACCCTAACACTAACCCTAACCCATACGCTACGCCGTACCCTCACCCATACCCTAAACCGTATCCTAAGCCGTACCCTAACCCTAAACCTAACCCTAACCTCTACCCTACGCCGTACCCTCACCCGTACCCTAACCCGTACCCAAAGCCTTACCCTAACCCTAACCCTAACCCTCACCCATACCCAACGCCATAACCTAACCCATATCCTAACCCGTATCCTAAGCCGTACCCTAACCCTAACCAATAACCTACGCAGTACCCTCACCAGTACCCTCACCCGTATCCTAAGCCCTACCCTAACCCTAACCCTAACCCTAACCCTAAACTACCCTTTACTGCTTTTGCCTCCATTAGATTTCCTAAACACTAGTGTTTTAAGGAACAGGTTAAAAAGAAAACCTTATGTGATTTTTTTATAATGTGTTTATTCTTTATCTTATCCTAGTGACTAAAATCTTCTCCATGGCTGAACCCCAAATAATATTCCTTTACGTGCTAAGTGGTATCTAGAGAGTGGGATAGGTTTAATAAATACCCTAATCCTAAAGTGTACCCTAAACCTAACCCATACCCTAACCCTAACGCGTACCCTAACCCTAACCAAAACACTAACCCGAACAAGTATGCTAATCCTAACCCGTACCCTAAACCAATCCCTAACCCTAAAACTAAACCTAACCCTAACCCTAACCCTAACCCATAACCTACGCCGTACCCTCACCCGTACCCTAACCCGTACCCTAAGCCGTACCCTAACCCTAACCCTAACCCTAAACCATACGCTACGCCGTACCCTCACCCGTACCCTAACCCGTATCCTAAGCCGTACCCTAACCCTAACCCTAATTCTAAACTATACCCTACGCCGTAACCTCACCCGTACCCTAACCCGTACCCTAAGCCGTACCCTAACCCTAAACCTAACCCTAACCCTAACCCTAACCCATACCGTACGCCATACCCTAACACGTACCCTAACCCGTATCCTAAGCCGTACCCTAACCCTAACCAATACCCTACGCAGTATCCTCACCCATACCCTAACCAGTAACCTAAGCCGTACCCTAACCCTAACCCTAACCCTAACCCCTACCCTACGCCGTACCCTCACCCGTACCCTATCCCATACCCTAAGCCGTACCCTAACCCTAACACTAACCCTAACCCTAACCCTAACCCTAAACTACCCTTGATTGCTTTTGCCTCTATTAGATTTCCTAAGCACTAGTGTTTTAAGGAACAGGTTAAAAAGAAAATCCTAATGTGATTTTTTTATAGTGTGTTTATTCTTTATCTTATCCTAGTGACTAAAATCTTCTCCATGGCTGGATCCCTAATAATATTCCTTTACGTGCTACGTGGTATCTAGAGAGTGGGATAGGTTTAATAAATACCCTAATCCTAACGTGTACCCTAACCCTAACCCATACACTAACCCTAACGCGTACCCTAACCCTAACCCAAAACCTAACCCTAACACGTACGCTAATCCTAACCCGTACCCGAAACCAATCCCTAACCCTAAAACTAACCCTAACCCTAACCCTAACCCTTACCCTACGCCGTACCCTCACCCGTACCCTAACCCGTACCCTAAGACGTACCCTAACCCTAACCCTAACCCATACCCTACACCGTACCCTCACCCGTAACCTAACCCGTACCCTAAGCCGTACCCTAACCCTAACCCTAACCTATACACTACGCCGTACCCTCACCCGTACCCTAACCCGTACCCTAAGCCGTACCCTAACTCTAACCCTAACCCTAACCCTAACCCTTACCCATACCCTGCGCCGTACCCTAACCCATACAATAACCTGTATCCTAAGCCTTAACCTAACCCTAACCAATGACCTACACAGTACCCTCACCCGTACCCTAAGCCATACCCTAACCCTAACCCTAACACTAACCCTAACCCTGACCAACACTCTACGCCGTACCCTAACCCGTACCCTAACACGTATCCTAAGCCGTACCCTAACCCAAACCAATACCCTACGCAGTACCCTCACCCGTACGCTCACCCGTACCCTAAGCCATATCCTAACCCTAACCCTAAGACTACCCCTAACCCTAACCCTAACCCTAAACTACCCTTGATTGCTTTTGCCTCTATTAGATTTCCTAAGCACTAGTGTTTTAAGGAACAGGTTAAAAAGAAAATCCTAATGTGATTTTTTTATAATGTGTTTATTCTTTATCTTATCCTAGTGACTAAAATCTTCTCCATGGCTGGATCCCTAATAATATTCCTTTACGTGCTAAGTGGTATCTAGAGAGTGGGATAGGTTTAATAAATACCCTAATCCTAACGTGTACCCTAACCCTAAACCATACCCTAACCCTAACGCGTACCCTAACCCTAACCCAAAACCTAACCCTAACACGTACGCTAATCCTAACCCGTACCCTAAACCAATCCCTAACCCTAAAACTAACCCTAACCCTAACCCTAACCCTAACCCTTACCCTACGCCGTACCCTCACCCGTACCCTCACCCGTACCCTAAGACGTACCCTAACCCTAACCCTAACCCATACGCTACGCCGTACCCTCACCCGTACCCTAACCCGTATCCTAAGCCGTACCCTAACCCTAACCCTAACCGTAACCCTAACCCTAACCCATACCCTACGCCATACCCTAACCCGTACCCTAACCCGTATCCTAAGCCGTATCCTAACCCTAACCAATACCCTACGCAGTACCCTCACCCGTACCCTCACCCGTACCCTAAGCCGTACCCTAACCCCAACCCTAACCCTAACTCTAACCCTAACCCCTACCCTACGCCGTACCCTCACCCGTACCCTATCCCATACGCTAAGCCGTACCCTAACCCTAACAGTAACACTAACCCTAACCCTAACCCTAACCCATACCCTACGCCGTACTCTCACCCGTAACCTAACCAGTACCCTAAGCCGTACCCTAACCCTAACCCTAACCTATACACTACGCCGTACCCTCACCCGTACCCTAACCCGTACCCTAAGCCGTACCCTAACTCTAACCCTAACCCTAACCCTAACCCTTACCCATACCCTGCGCCGTACCATAACCCATACAGTAACCTGTATCCTAAGCCTTAACTTAACCCTATCCAATGACCTACACAGTACCCTCACCCGTACCCTAAGCCATACCCTAACCCTAACCCTAACACTAACCCTAACCCTGACCAACACTCTACGCCGTACCCTAACCCGTACCCTAACACGTATCCTAAGCCGTACCCTAACCCAAACCAATACCCTACGCAGTACCCTCACCCGTACCCTCACCCGTACCCTAAGCCATACCCTAACCCTAACCCTAACACTAACCCTAACCCTAACCCTAACCCTAAACTACCCTTGACTGCTTTTGCCTCCATTAGATTTCCTAAGCACTAGTGTTTTAAGGAACAGGTTAAAAAGAAAATCCTAATGTGATTTTTTTATAATGTGTTTATTCTTATCTTATCCTAGTGACGAAAATCTTCTCCATGGCTGGACCCCAAATAATAAACCTTTACGTGCTAAGTGGTATCTAGAGGGTGGGATAGGTTTAATAAATACCCTAATCCTAACGTGTACCCTAACCCTAACCCACACCCTAACCCTAATGCGTACCCTAACCCTAACCCAAACCCTAACCCTAACACGTACGCTAATCCTAACCCGTACCCTAAACCAATCCCTAACCCTAAAACTAACCCTAACCCTAACCCTAACCCTAACCCATACGCTACGCCGTACCCTCACCCATACCCTAACCCGTATCCTAAGCCGTACCCTAACCCTAAACCTAACCCTAACCTCTACCCTACGCCGTACCCTCACCCGTACCCTAACCCGTACCCAAAGCCTTACCCTAACCCTAACCCTAACCCTCACCCATACCCAACGCCGTAACCTAAACCATATCCTAACCCGTATCCTAAGCCGTACCCTAACCCTAACCAATAACCTACGCAGTACCCTCACCAGTACCCTCACCCGTATCCTAAGCCCTACCCTAACCCTAACCCTAACCCTAACCCTAAACTACCCTTTACTGCTTTTGCCTCCATTAGATTTCCTAAACACTAGTGTTTTAAGGAACAGGTTAAAAAGAAAATCCTCATGTGATTTTTTTATAATGTGTTTATTATTTATCTTATCCTAGTGACTAAAATCTTCTCCATGGCTGGATCCCTAATAACATTCCTTTACGTGCTAAGTGGTATCTAGAGAGTGGGATAGGTTTAATAAATACCCTAATCCTAACGTGTACCCTAACACTAACCTATACCCTAACCCTAACGCGTACCCTAACCCTAACCCAAAACCTAATCCTAACACGTACGCTAATCCTAACCCGTACCCTAAACCAATCCCTAACCCTAAAACTAACCATAACCCTAACCCTAACCCATACGCTACGCCGTACCCTCACCCGTAACCTAACCCGTATCCTAAGCCGTACCCTAACCCTAACCCTAACCCTAACCCTAACCCTAACCCATACCCTACGCCATACCCTAACCCGTACCCTAACCCGTATCCTAAGCCGTATCCTAACCCTAACCAATACCCTACGCAGTACCCTCACCCGTACCCTCACCCGTACCCTAAGCCGTACCCTAACCCTAACCCTAACCTATACACTACGCCATACCCTCACCCGTACCCTAACCCGTACCCTAAGCCGTACCCTAACCCTAACCCTAACCCTAAACCATACGCTATGCCGTACCCTCACCCGTACCCTAACCCGTATCCTAAGCCGTACCCTAACCCTAACCCTAACCCTAAACTATACCCTACGCCGTAACCTCACCCATACCCTAACCCGTATCCTAAGCCGTACCCTAACCCTAACCCTAACCCTAAACTATACCCTACGCCGTAACCTCACACGTACCCTAACCCGTACCCTAAGCCGTACCCTAACCCTAACCCTAACCCTAACCCTAACCCTAACCCTAACCCATACCGTACGCCATACCCTAACACGTACCCTAACCCGTATCCTAAGCCGTACCCTAACCCTAACCAATACCCTACGCAGTATCCTCACCCATACCCTCACCCGTACCCGAAGCCGTACCCTAACCCTAAACCTAACCCTAACCCTAACCCCTAACCTATGCCATACCCTCACCTGTACCCTATCCCATAACCTAAGCCGTACCATAACCCTAACACTAACCCTAACCCTAACCCATAACCTACGCCGTACCCTCACCCGTACATTAACCCGTATCCTAAGCCGTACCCTAACCCGAACCCTAACCCTAACCCTAACCCATAACCTACGCCGTACCCTCACCCGTACCCTAACACGTACCCTAGGACGTACCGTAACCCTAACCCTAACACTAACCCTAACCCTAACCCACACTCTACGCCATACCCTAACCCGTACCCTAACACGTATCCTAAGCCATACCCTAACCCTAACCAATACCCTATGCAGTATCCTCACCCATACCCTCACCCGTACCCTAAGCCGTACCCTAACCCTAACTCTAACCCTAACCCTAACCCTAAACCCTACCCTATGCCATACCCTCACCTGTACCCTATCCCATAACCTAAGCCGTACCATAACCCTAACACTAACCCTAACCCTAACCCTAACCCATAACTTACGCCGTACCCTCACCCGTACGCTAACCCGTATCCTAAGACGTACCGTAACCCTAACCAATACCCTACGCAGTATCCTCACCCATACCCTCACCCGTACCCTAAGCCGTACCCTAACCCTAACCCTAACCCTAACCCTAACCCATACCCTATGCCATACCCTCACCTGTACCCTATCCCATAACCTAAGCCGTACCCTAACCCTAACCCTAACCCTAACCCTAACCCATAACCTACGCCGTACCCTCACCCGTACCCTAACACGTACCCTAAGACGTACCGTAACCCTAACCCTAACACTAACCCTAACCCTAACCCACACTCTACGCCGTACCCTAACCCGTACCCTAACACGTATCCTAAGCCATACCCTAACCCTAACCAATACCCTACGCAGTACCCTCACCCGTACACTCACTCGTACACTAAGCCATACCCTAACCCTAACCCTAACCCTAACCCTAACCCCTACCCTACGCCGTACCCTCACCCGTACCCTATCCCATACCCTAAGCCGTACCCTAACCCTAACACTAACCCTAACCCTAACCCTAACCCTAAACTACCCTTGATTGCTTTTGCCTCTATTAGATTTCCTAAGCACTAGTGTTTTAAGGAACAGGTTAAAAAGAAAATCCTAATGTGATTTTTTTATAATGTGTTTATTCTTTATCTTATCCTAGTGACTAAAATCTTCTCCATGGCTGGATCCCTAATAATATTCCTTTACGTGCTAAGTGGTATCTAGAGAGTGGGATAGGTTTAATAAATACCCTAATCTTACGTGTACCCTAACCCTAATCTATACCCTAACCCTAACGCGTACCCTAACCCTAACCCAAAACCTAATCCTAACACGTACGCTAATCCTAACCCGTACCCTAAACCAATACCTAACCCTAAAACTAACCCTAACCCTAACCCTAACCCTAACCCATACCCTACGCCATACCCTAACCCGTACCCTAACCCGTATCCTAAGCCGTATCCTAACCCTAACCCCTACCCTACGCCGTACCCTCACCCGTACCCTATCCCATACGCTAAGCCGTACCCTAACCCTAACACTAACACTAACCCTAACCCTAACCCTAACCCTAACCCATACCCTACGCCGTACCCTCACCCGTAACCTAACCCGTACCCTAAGCCGTACCCTAACCCTAACCCTAACCTATACACTATGCCGTACCCTCACCCGTACCCTAACCCGTACCCTAAGCCGTACCCTAACTCTAACCCTAACACTAACCCTTACCCATAGCCTGCCCCGTACCCTAACCCATACAATAACCTGTTTCCTAAGCCTTAACCTAACCCTAACCAATGACCTACACAGTACCCTCACCCGTACCCTAAGCCATACCCTAACCCTAACCCTAACACTAACCCTAACCCTAAACCCTACCCTATGCCGTACCCTCACCCATACCCTATCCCATACCCTAAGCCGTACCCTAACCCTAACACTAACCCTAACCCTAACCCTAACCCTATACTACCCTTGACTGCTTTTGCCTCCATTAGATTTCCTAAGCACGAGTGTTTTAAGGAACAGGTTAAAAAGAAAATCCTAATGTGATTTTTTTATAATGTGTTTATTCTTTATCTTATCCTAGTGACGAAAATCTTCTCCATGGCTGGACCCTAAATAATATTCCTTTACGTGCTAAGTGGTATCTAGAGAGTGGGACAGGTTTAATAAATACCCTAATCCTAACGTGTACCCTAACCCTAACCCATACCCTAACCCTAATGCGTACCCTAACCCTAACCCAAAACCTAACCCTAACACGTACGCTAATCCTAACATGTACCCTAAACCAAGCCCTAACCCTAAAACTAACCCTAACCCTAACCCTAACCCTAACCCATACGCTACGCAGTACCCTCACCCATACCCTAACCCGTATCCTAAGCCGTACCCTAACCCTAAAACTAACCCTAACCTCTACCCTATGCCGTACCCTCACCCGTACCCTAACCCGTACCCAAAGCCTTACCCTAACCCTAACCCTAACCCTCACCCATACCCAACGCCGTAACCTAACCCATATCCTAACCCGTATCCTAAGCCGTACCCTAACCCTAACCAATAACCTACGCAGTACCCTCACCAGTACCCTCACCCGTATCCTAAGCCCTACCCTAACCCTAACCCTAACCCTAACCCTAAACTACCCTTTACTGCTTTTGCCTCCATTAGATTTCCTAAACACTAGTGTTTAAAGGAACAGGTTAAAAAGAAAACCTTATGTGATTTTTTTATAATGTGTTTATTCTTTATCTTATCCTAGTGAATAAAATCTTGTCCATGGCTGAACCCCAAATAATATTCCTTTACGTGCTAAGTGGTATCTAGAAAGTGGGATAGGTTTAATAAATACCCTAATCCTAAAGTGTACCCTAAACCTAACCCATACCCTAACCCTAACGCGTACCCTAACCCTAACCAAAACCCTAACCCGAACAAGTATGCTAATCCTAACCCGTACCCTAAACCAATCCCTAACCCTAAAACTAACCCTAACCCTAACCCTAACCGTAACCCATAACCTACGCCGTACCCTCACCCGTACCCTAACCCGTACCCTAAGCCGTACCCTAACCCTAACCCTAACCCTAAACCATACGCTACGCCGTACCCTCACCCGTACCCTAACCCGTATCCTAAGCCGTACCCTAACCCTAACCCTAACTCTAAACTATACCCTACGCCGTAACCTCACCCGTACCCTAACCCGAACCCTAAGCCGTACCCTAAACCTAACCCTAACCCTAACCCTAACCCATACCGTACGCCATACCCTAACATGTACCCTAACCCATATCCTAAGCCGTACCCTAACCCTAACCAATACCCTATGCAGTATCCTCACCCATACCCTCACCCGTACCCTAAGCCGTACCCTAACCCTAACCCTAACCCTAACTCTAAACCCTACCCTATGCCATACCCTCACCTGTACCCTATCCCATAACTTAAGCCGTACCATAACCCTAACACTAACCCTAACCCTAACCCATAACCTACGCCGTACCCTCACCCGTACCCTATCCCATACGCTAAGCCGTACCCTAACCCTAACACTAACACTAACCCTAACCCTAACCCTAACCCTAACCCATACCCTATGCCGTACCCTCACCCGTAACCTAACCCGTACCCTAAGCCGTACCCTAACCCTAACCCTAACCTATACACTATGCCGTACCCTCACCCGTACCCTAACCCGTACCTTAAGCCGTACCCTAACTCTAACCCTAACCCTAACCCTAACCCTTACCCATACCCTGCGCCATACCCTAACCCATACAATAACCTGTATCCTAAGCCTTAACCTAACCCTAACCAATGACCTACACAGTACCCTCACCCGTACCCTAAGCCATACCCTAACCCTAACCCTAACACTAACCCTAACCCTAAACCCTACCCTATGCCGTACCCTCACCCATACCCTATCCCATACCCTAAGCCGTACCCTAACCCTAACACTAACCCTAACCCTAACCCTAACCCTAAACTACCCTTGATTGCTTTTGCCTCCATTAGATTTCCTAAGCACTAGTGTTTTAAGGAACAGGTTAAAAAGAAAATCCTAATGTGATTTTTTTATAATGTGTTTATTCTTTATCTTATCCTAGTGACGAAAATCTTCTCCATGGCTGGACCCTAAATAATATTCCTTTACGTGCTAAGTGGTATCTAGAGAGTGGGATAGGTTTAATAAATACCCTAATCCTAACGTGTACCCTAACCCTAACCCATACCCTAACCCTAATGCGTACCCTAACCCTAACCCAAACCCTAACCCTAACACGTACGCTAATCCTAACCTGTACCCTAAACCAAGCCCTAACCCTAAAACTAACCCTAACCCTAACACTAACCCTAACCCATACGCTACGCCGTACCCTCACCCATACCCTAAACCGTATCCTAAGCCGTACCCTAACCCTAAACCTAACCCTAACCTCTACCCTACGCCGTACCCTCACCCGTACCCTAACCCGTACCCAAAGCCTTACCCTAACCCTAACCCTAACCCTCACCCATACCCAACGCCATAACCTAACCCATATCCTAACCCGTATCCTAAGCCGTACCCTAACCCTAACCAATAACCTACGCAGTACCCTCACCAGTACCCTCACCCGTATCCTAAGCCCTACCCTAACCCTAACCCTAACCCTAACCCTAAACTACCCTTTACTGCTTTTGCCTCCATTAGATTTCCTAAACACTAGTGTTTTAAGGAACAGGTTAAAAAGAAAACCTTATGTGATTTTTTTATAATGTGTTTATTCTTTATCTTATCCTAGTGACTAAAATCTTCTCCATGGCTGAACCCCAAATAATATTCCTTTACGTGCTAAGTGGTATCTAGAGAGTGGGATAGGTTTAATAAATACCCTAATCCTAAAGTGTACCCTAAACCTAACCCATACCCTAACCCTAACGCGTACCCTAACCCTAACCAAAACACTAACCCGAACAAGTATGCTAATCCTAACCCGTACCCTAAACCAATCCCTAACCCTAAAACTAAACCTAACCCTAACCCTAACCCTAACCCATAACCTACGCCGTACCCTCACCCGTACCCTAACCCGTACCCTAAGCCGTACCCTAACCCTAACCCTAATTCTAAACTATACCCTACGCCGTAACCTCACCCGTACCCTAACCCGTACCCTAAGCCGTACCCTAACCCTAAACCTAACCCTAACCCTAACCCTAACCCATACCGTACGCCATACCCTAACACGTACCCTAACCCGTATCCTAAGCCGTACCCTAACCCTAACCAATACCCTACGCAGTATCCTCACCCATACCCTAACCCGTAACCTAAGCCGTACCCTAACCCTAACCCTAACCCTAACCCCTACCCTACGCCGTACCCTCACCCGTACCCTATCCCATACCCTAAGCCGTACCCTAACCCTAACACTAACCCTAACCCTAACCCTAACCCTAAACTACCCTTGATTGCTTTTGCCTCTATTAGATTTCCTAAGCACTAGTGTTTTAAGGAACAGGTTAAAAAGAAAATCCTAATGTGATTTTTTTATAGTGTGTTTATTCTTTATCTTATCCTAGTGACTAAAATCTTCTCCATGGCTGGATCCCTAATAATATTCCTTTACGTGCTACGTGGTATCTAGAGAGTGGGATAGGTTTAATAAATACCCTAATCCTAACGTGTACCCTAACCCTAACCCATACACTAACCCTAACGCGTACCCTAACCCTAACCCAAAACCTAACCCTAACACGTACGCTAATCCTAACCCGTACCCGAAACCAATCCCTAACCCTAAAACTAACCCTAACCCTAACCCTAACCCTTACCCTACGCCGTACCCTCACCCGTACCCTAACCCGTACCCTAAGACGTACCCTAACCCTAACCCTAACCCATACCCTACACCGTACCCTCACCCGTAACCTAACCCGTACCCTAAGCCGTACCCTAACCCTAACCCTAACCTATACACTACGCCGTACCCTCACCCGTACCCTAACCCGTACCCTAAGCCGTACCCTAACTCTAACCCTAACCCTAACCCTAACCCTTACCCATACCCTGCGCCGTACCCTAACCCATACAATAACCTGTATCCTAAGCCTTAACCTAACCCTAACCAATGACCTACACAGTACCCTCACCCGTACCCTAAGCCATACCCTAACCCTAACCCTAACACTAACCCTAACCCTGACCAACACTCTACGCCGTACCCTAACCCGTACCCTAACACGTATCCTAAGCCGTACCCTAACCCAAACCAATACCCTACGCAGTACCCTCACCCGTACCCTCACCCGTACCCTAAGCCATACCCTAACCCTAACCCTAAGACTACCCCTAACCCTAACCCTAACCCTAAACTACCCTTGATTGCTTTTGCCTCTATTAGATTTCCTAAGCACTAGTGTTTTAAGGAACAGGTTAAAAAGAAAATCCTAATGTGATTTTTTTATAATGTGTTTATTCTTTATCTTATCCTAGTGACTAAAATCTTCTCCATGGCTGGATCCCTAATAATATTCCTTTACGTGCTAAGTGGTATCTAGAGAGTGGGATAGGTTTAATAAATACCCTAATCCTAACGTGTACCCTAACCCTAAACCATACCCTAACCCTAACGCGTACCCTAACCCTAACCCAAAACCTAACCCTAACACGTACGCTAATCCTAACCCGTACCCTAAACCAATCCCTAACCCTAAAACTAACCCTAACCCTAACCCTAACCCTAACCCTTACCCTACGCCGTACCCTCACCCGTACCCTCACCCGTACCCTAAGACGTACCCTAACCCTAACCCTAACCCATACGCTACGCCGTACCCTCACCCGTACCCTAACCCGTATCCTAAGCCGTACCCTAACCCTAACCCTAACCGTAACCCTAACCCTAACCCATACCCTACGCCATACCCTAACCCGTACCCTAACCCGTATCCTAAGCCGTATCCTAACCCTAACCAATACCCTACGCAGTACCCTCACCCGTACCCTCACCCGTACCCTAAGCCGTACCCTAACCCCAACCCTAACCCTAACTCTAACCCTAACCCCTACCCTACGCCGTACCCTCACCCGTACCCTATCCCATACGCTAAGCCGTACCCTAACCCTAACAGTAACACTAACCCTAACCCTAACCCTAACCCATACCCTACGCCGTACTCTCACCCGTAACCTAACCCGTACCCTAAGCCGTACCCTAACCCTAACCCTAACCTATACACTACGCCGTACCCTCACCCGTACCCTAACCCGTACCCTAAGCCGTACCCTAACTCTAACCCTAACCCTAACCCTAACCCTTACCCATACCCTGCGCCGTACCATAACCCATACAGTAACCTGTATCCTAAGCCTTAACTTAACCCTATCCAATGACCTACACAGTACCCTCACCCGTACCTTAAGCCATACCCTAACCCTAACCCTAACACTAACCCTAAATCTAAACCCTACCCTATGCCGTACCCTCACCCATACCCTATCCCATACCCTAAGCCGTACCCTAACCCTAACACTAACCCTAACCCTAACCCTAACCCTAAACTACCCTTGACTGCTTTTGCCTCCATTAGATTTCCTAAGCACTAGTGTTTTAAGGAACAGGTTAAAAAGAAAATCCTAATGTGATTTTTTTATAATGTGTTTATTCTTTATCTTATCCTAGTGACGAAAATCTTCTCCATGGCTGGACCCCAAATAATAAACCTTTACGTGCTAAGTGGTATCTAGAGAGTGGGATAGGTTTAATAAATACCCTAATCCTAACGTGTACCCTAACCCTAACCCACACCCTAACCCTAATGCGTACCCTAACCCTAACCCAAACCCTAACCCTAACACGTACGCTAATCCTAACCCGTACCCTAATCCAATCCCTAACCCTAAAACTAACCCTAACCCTAACCCTAACCCTAACCCATACGCTACGCCGTACCCTCACCCATACCCTAACCCGTATCCTAAGCCGTACCCTAACCCTAAACCTAACCCTAACCTCTACCCTACGCCGTACCCTCACCCGTACCCTAACCCGTACCCAAAGCCTTACCCTAACCCTAACCCTAACCCTCACCCATACCCAACGCCGTAACCTAAACCATATCCTAACCCGTATCCTAAGCCGTACCCTAACCCTAACCAATAACCTACGCAGTACCCTCACCAGTACCCTCACCCGTATCCTAAGCCCTACCCTAACCCTAACCCTAACCCTAACCCTAAACTACCCTTTACTGCTCTTGCCTCCATTAGATTTCCTAAACACTAGTGTTTTAAGGAACAGGTTAAAAAGAAAATCCTCATGTGATTTTTTTATAATGTGTTTATTCTTTATCTTATCCTAGTGACTAAAATCTTCTCCATGGCTGGATCCCTAATAACATTCCTTTACGTGCTAAGTGGTATCTAGAGAGTGGGATAGGTTTAATAAACACCCTAATCCTAACGTGTACCCTAACACTAACCTATACCCTAACCCTAACGCGTACCCTAACCCTAACCCAAAACCTAATCGTAACACGTACGCTAATCCTAACCCGTACCCTAAACCAATCCCTAACCCTAAAACTAACCCTAACCCTAACCCTAACCCATACGCTACGCCGTACCCTCACCCGTAACCTAACCCGTATCCTAAGCCGTACCCTAACCCTAACCCTAACCCTAACCCTAACCCTAACCCTAACCCATACCCTACGCCATACCCTAACCCGTACCCTAACCCGTATCCTAAGCCGTATCCTAACCCTAACCAATACCCTACGCAGTACCCTCACCCATACCCTCACCCGTACCCTAAGCCGTACCCTAAACCTAACCCTAACCTATACACTACGCCATACCCTCACCCGTACCCTAACCCGTACCCTAAGCCGTACCCTAACCCTAACCCTAACCCTAAACCATACGCTACGCCGTACCCTCACCCGTACCCTAACCCGTATCCTAAGCCGTACCCTAACCCTAACCCTAACCCTAAACTATACCCTACGCCGTAACCTCACCCATACCCTAACCCGTATCCTAAGCCGTACCCTAACCCTAACCCTAACCCTAAACTATACCCTACGCCGTAACCTCACACGTACCCTAACCCGTACCCTAAGCCGTACCCTAACCCTAACCCTAACCCTAACCCTAACCCTAACCCTAACCCATACCATACGCCATACCCTAACACGTACCCTAACCCGTATCCTAAGCCGTACCCTAACCCTAACCAATACCCTACGCAGTATCCTCACCCATACCCTCACCCGTACCCGAAGCCGTACCCTAACCCTAAACCTAACACTAACCCTAACCCCTAACCTATGCCATACCCTCACCTGTACCCTATCCCATAACCTAAGCCGTACCATAACCCTAACACTAACCCTAACCCTAACCCATAACCTACGCCGTACCCTCACCCGTACATTAACCCGTATCCTAAGCCGTACCCTAACCCTAACCCTAACCCTAACCCTAACCCATAACCTACGCTGTACCCTCACCCGTACCCTAACACGTACCCTAGGACGTACCGTAACCCTAACCCTAACACTAACCCTAACCCTAACCCACACTCTACGCCATACCCTAACCCGTACCCTAACACGTATCCTAAGCCATACCCTAACCCTAACCAATACCCTATGCAGTATCCTCACCCATACCCTCACCCGTACCCTAAGCCGTACCCTAACCCTAACTCTAACCCTAACCCTAACCCTAAACCCTACCCTATGCCATACCCTCACCTGTACCCTATCCCATAACCTAAGCCGTACCATAACCCTAACACTAACCCTAACCCTAACCCTAACCCATAACTTACGCCGTACCCTCACCCGTACGCTAACCCGTATCCTAAGACGTACCGTAACCCTAACCAATACCCTACGCAGTATCCTCACCCATACCCTCACCCGTACCCTAAGCCGTACCCTAACCCTAACCCTAAACCTAACCCTAACCCATACCCTATGCCATACCCTCACCTGTACCCTATCCCATAACCTAAGCCGTACCCTAACCCTAACCCTAACCCTAACCCTAACCCATAACCTACGCCGTACCCTCACCCGTACCCTAACACGTACCCTAAGACGTACCGTAACCCTAACCCTAACACTAACCCTAACCCTAACCCACACTCTACGCCGTACCCTAACCCGTAACTTAACACGTATCCTAAGCCATACCCTAACCCTAACCAATACCCTACGCAGTACCCTCACCCGTACACTCACTCGTACACTAAGCCATACCCTAACCCTAACCCTAACCCTAACCCTAACCCCTACCCTACGCCGTACCCTCACCCGCACCCTATCCCATACCCTAAGCCGTACCCTAACCCTAACACTAACCCTAACCCTAACCCTAACCCTAAACTACCCTTGATTGCTTTTGCCTCTATTAGATTTCCTAAGCACTAGTGTTTTAAGGAACAGGTTAAAAAGAAAATCCTAATGTGATTTTTTTATAATGTGTTTATTCTTTATCTTATCCTAGTGACTAAAATCTTCTCCATGGCTGGATCCCTAATAATATTCCTTTACGTGCTAAGTGGTATCTAGAGAGTGGGATAGGTTTAATAAATACCCTAATCTTACGTGTACCCTAACCCTAACCTATACCCTAACCCTAACGCGTACCCTAACCCTAACCCAAAACCTAATCCTAACACGTACGCTAATCCTAACCCGTACCCTAAACCAATACCTAACCCTAAAACTAACCCTAACCCTAACCCTAACCCTAACACATACCCTACGCCATACCCTAACCCGTACCCTAACCCGTATCCTAAGCCGTATCCTAACCCTAACCCCTACCCTACGCCGTACCCTCACCCGTACCCTATCCCATACGCTAAGCCGTACCCTAACCCTAACACTAACACTAACCCTAACCCTAACCCTAACCCATACCCTACGCCGTACCCTCACCCGTAACCTAACCCGTACCCTAAGCCGTACCCTAACCCTAACCCTAACCTATACACTATGCCGTACCCTCACCCGTACCCTAACCCGTACCCAAAGCCTTACCCTAACCCTAACCCTAACCCTCACCCATACCCAACGCCGTAACCTAACCCATATCCTAACCCGTATCCTAAGCCGTACCCTAACCCTAACCAATAACCTACGCAGTACCCTCACCAGTACCCTCACCCGTATCCTAAGCCCTACCCTAACCCTAACCCTAACCCTAACCCTAAACTACCCTTTACTGCTTTTGCCTCCATTAGATTTCCTAAACACTAGTGTTTAAAGGAACAGGTTAAAAAGAAAACCTTATGTGATTTTTTTATAATGTGTTTATTCTTTATCTTATCCTAGTGAATAAAATCTTGTCCATGGCTGAACCCCAAATAATATTCCTTTACGTGCTAAGTGGTATCTAGAAAGTGGGATAGGTTTAATAAATACCCTAATCCTAAAGTGTACCCTAAACCTAACCCATACCCTAACCCTAACGCGTACCCTAACCCTAACCAAAACCCTAACCCGAACAAGTATGCTAATCCTAACCCGTACCCTAAACCAATCCCTAACCCTAAAACTAACCCTAACCCTAACCCTAACCGTAACCCATAACCTACGCCGTACCCTCACCCGTACCCTAACCCGTACCCTAAGCCGTACCCTAACCCTAACCCTAACCCTAAACCATACGCTACGCCGTACCCTCACCCGTACCCTAACCCGTATCCTAAGCCGTACCCTAACCCTAACCCTAACTCTAAACTATACCCTACGCCGTAACCTCACCCGTACCCTAACCCGTACCCTAAGCCGTACCCTAAACCTAACCCTAACCCTAACCCTAACCCATACCGTACGCCATACCCTAACATGTACCCTAACCCATATCCTAAGCCGTACCCTAACCCTAACCAATACCCTATGCAGTATCCTCACCCATACCCTCACCCGTACCCTAAGCCGTACCCTAACCCTAACCCTAACCCTAACTCTAAACCCTACCCTATGCCATACCCTCACCTGTACCCTATCCCATAACTTAAGCCGTACCATAACCCTAACACTAACCCTAACCCTAACCCATAACCTACGCCGTACCCTCACCCGTACCCTATCCCATACGCTAAGCCGTACCCTAACCCTAACACTAACACTAACCCTAACCCTAACCCTAACCCTAACCCATACCCTATGCCGTACCCTCACCCGTAACCTAACCCGTACCCTAAGCCGTACCCTAACCCTAACCCTAACCTATACACTATGCCGTACCCTCACCCGTACCCTAACCCGTACCTTAAGCCGTACCCTAACTCTAACCCTAACCCTAACCCTAACCCTTACCCATACCCTGCGCCATACCCTAACCCATACAATAACCTGTATCCTAAGCCTTAACCTAACCCTAACCAATGACCTACACAGTACCCTCACCCGTACCCTAAGCCATACCCTAACCCTAACCCTAACACTAACCCTAACCCTAAACCCTACCCTATGCCGTACCCTCACCCATACCCTATCCCATACCCTAAGCCGTACCCTAACCCTAACACTAACCCTAACCCTAACCCTAACCCTAAACTACCCTTGACTGCTTTTGCCTCCATTAGATTTCCTAAGCACTAGTGTTTTAAGGAACAGGTTAAAAAGAAAATCCTAATGTGATTTTTTTATAATGTGTTTATTCTTTATCTTATCCTAGTGACGAAAATCTTCTCCATGGCTGGACCCTAAATAATATTCCTTTACGTGTTAAGTGGTATCTAGAGAGTGGGATAGGTTTAATAAATACCCTAATCCTAACGTGTACCCTAACCCTAACCCATACCCTAACCCTAATGCGTACCCTAACCCTAACCCAAACCCTAACCCTAACACGTACGCTAATCCTAACCTGTACCCTAAACCAAGCCCTAACCCTAAAACTAACCCTAACCCTAACACTAACCCTAACCCATACGCTACGCCGTACCCTCACCCATACCCTAAACCGTATCCTAAGCCGTACCCTAACCCTAAACCTAACCCTAACCTCTACCCTACGACGTACCCTCACCCGTACCCTAACCCGTACCCAAAGCCTTACCCTAACCCTAACCCTAACCCTCACCCATACCCAACGCCATAACCTAACCCATATCCTAACCCGTATCCTAAGCCGTACCCTAACCCTAACCAATAACCTACGCAGTACCCTCACCAGTACCCTCACCCGTATCCTAAGCCCTACCCTAACCCTAACCCTAACCCTAACCCTAAACTACCCTTTACTGCTTTTGCCTCCATTAGATTTCCTAAACACTAGTGTTTTAAGGAACAGGTTAAAAAGAAAACCTTATGTGATTTTTTTATAATGTGTTTATTCTTTATCTTATCCTAGTGACTAAAATCTTCTCCATGGCTGAACCCCAAATAATATTCCTTTACGTGCTAAGTGGTATCTAGAGAGTGGGATAGGTTTAATAAATACCCTAATCCTAAAGTGTACCCTAAACCTAACCCATACCCTAACCCTAACGCGTACCCTAACCCTAACCAAAACACTAACCCGAACAAGTATGCTAATACTAACCCGTACCATAAACCAATCCCTAACCCTAAAACTAAACCTAACCCTAACCCTAACCCTAACCCATAACCTACGCCGTACCCTCACCCGTACCCTAACCCGTACCCTAAGCCGTACCCTAACCCTAACCCTAACCCTAAACCATACGCTACGCCGTACCCTCACCCGTACCCTAACCCGTATCCTAAGCCGTACCCTAACCCTAACCCT
The DNA here is from genome assembly GCF_028564815.1 of Eubalaena glacialis. NCBI lineage: Eukaryota > Metazoa > Chordata > Mammalia > Artiodactyla > Balaenidae > Eubalaena > Eubalaena glacialis. The sequence goes on along the minus strand of NW_026871229.1, from coordinate 80,506 downwards.
AATTCTAAACTATACCCTACGCCGTAACCTCACCCGTACCCTAACCCGTACCCTAAGCCGTACCCTAACCCTAAACCTAACCCTAACCCTAACCCTAACCCATACCGTACGCCATACCCTAACACGTACCCTAACCCGTATCCTAAGCCGTACCCTAACCCTAACCAATACCCTACGCAGTATCCTCACCCATACCCTAACCCGTAACCTAAGCCGTACCCTAACCCTAACCCTAACCCTAACCCCTACCCTACGCCGTACCCTCACCCGTACCCTATCCCATACCCTAAGCCGTACCCTAACCCTAACACTAACCCTAACCCTAACCCTAACCCTAAACTACCCTTGATTGCTTTTGCCTCTATTAGATTTCCTAAGCACTAGTGTTTTAAGGAACAGGTTAAAAAGAAAATCCTAATGTGATTTTTTTATAGTGTGTTTATTCTTTATCTTATCCTAGTGACTAAAATCTTCTCCATGGCTGGATCCCTAATAATATTCCTTTACGTGCTACGTGGTATCTAGAGAGTGGGATAGGTTTAATAAATACCCTAATCCTAACGTGTACCCTAACCCTAACCCATACACTAACCCTAACGCGTACCCTAACCCTAACCCAAAACCTAACCCTAACACGTACGCTAATCCTAACCCGTACCCGAAACCAATCCCTAACCCTAAAACTAACCCTAACCCTAACCCTAACCCTTACCCTACGCCGTACCCTCACCCGTACCCTAACCCGTACCCTAAGACGTACCCTAACCCTAACCCTAACCCATACCCTACACCGTACCCTCACCCGTAACCTAACCCGTACCCTAAGCCGTACCCTAACCCTAACCCTAACCTATACACTACGCCGTACCCTCACCCGTACCCTAACCCGTACCCTAAGCCGTACCCTAACTCTAACCCTAACCCTAACCCTAACCCTTACCCATACCCTGCGCCGTACCCTAACCCATACAATAACCTGTATCCTAAGCCTTAACCTAACCCTAACCAATGACCTACACAGTACCCTCACCCGTACCCTAAGCCATACCCTAACCCTAACCCTAACACTAACCCTAACCCTGACCAACACTCTACGCCGTACCCTAACCCGTACCCTAACACGTATCCTAAGCCGTACCCTAACCCAAACCAATACCCTACGCAGTACCCTCACCCGTACCCTCACCCGTACCCTAAGCCATACCCTAACCCTAACCCTAAGACCACCCCTAACCCTAACCCTAACCCTAAACTACCCTTGATTGCTTTTGCCTCTATTAGATTTCCTAAGCACTAGTGTTTTAAGGAACAGGTTAAAAAGAAAATCCTAATGTGATTTTTTTATAATGTGTTTATTCTTTATCTTATCCTAGTGACTAAAATCTTCTCCATGGCTGGATCCCTAATAATATTCCTTTACGTGCTAAGTGGTATCTAGAGAGTGGGATAGGTTTAATAAATACCCTAATCCTAACGTGTACCCTAACCCTAAACCATACCCTAACCCTAACGCGTACCCTAACCCTAACCCAAAACCTAACCCTAACACGTACGCTAATCCTAACCCGTACCCTAAACCAATCCCTAACCCTAAAACTAACCCTAACCCTAACCCTAACCCTAACCCTTACCCTACGCCGTACCCTCACCCGTACCCTCACCCGTACCCTAAGACGTACCCTAACCCTAACCCTAACCCATACGCTACGCCGTACCCTCACCCGTACCCTAACCCATATCCTAAGCCGTACCCTAACCCTAACCCTAACCGTAACCCTAACCCTAACCCATACCCTACGCCATACCCTAACCCGTACCCTAACCCGTATCCTAAGCCGTATCCTAACCCTAACCAATACCCTACGCAGTACCCTCACCCGTACCCTCACCCGTACCCTAAGCCGTACCCTAACCCCAACCCTAACCCTAACTCTAACCCTAACCCCTACCCTACGCCGTACCCTCACCCGTACCCTATCCCATACGCTAAGCCGTACCCTAACCCTAACAGTAACACTAACCCTAACCCTAACCCTAACCCATACCCTACGCCGTACTCTCACCCGTAACCTAACCCGTACCCTAAGCCGTACCCTAACCCTAACCCTAACCTATACACTACGCCGTACCCTCACCCGTACCCTAACCCGTACCCTAAGCCGTACCCTAACTCTAACCCTAACCCTAACCCTAACCCTTACCCATACCCTGCGCCGTACCATAACCCATACAATAACCTGTATCCTAAGCCTTAACTTAACCCTATCCAATGACCTACACAGTACCCTCACCCGTACCTTAAGCCATACCCTAACCCTAACCCTAACACTAACCCTAACCCTAAACCCTACCCTATGCCGTACCCTCACCCATACCCTATCCCATACCCTAAGCCGTACCCTAACCCTAACACTAACCCTAACCCTAACCCTAACCCTAAACTACCCTTGACTGCTTTTGCCTCCATTAGATTTCCTAAGCACTAGTGTTTTAAGGAACAGGTTAAAAAGAAAATCCTAATGTGATTTTTTTATAATGTGTTTATTCTTTATCTTATCCTAGTGACGAAAATCTTCTCCATGGCTGGACCCCAAATAATAAACCTTTACGTGCTAAGTGGTATCTAGAGAGTGGGATAGGTTTAATAAATACCCTAATCCTAACGTGTACCCTAACCCTAACCCACACCCTAACTCTAATGCGTACCCTAACCCTAACCCAAACCCTAACCCTAACACGTACGCTAATCCTAACCCGTACCCTAAACCAATCCCTAACCCTAAAACTAACCCTAACCCTAACCCTAACCCTAACCCATACGCTACGCCGTACCCTCACCCATACCCTAACCCGTATCCTAAGCCGTACCCTAACCCTAAACCTAACCCTAACCTCTACCCTACGCCGTACCCTCACCCGTACCCTAACCCGTACCCAAAGCCTTACCCTAACCCTAACCCTAACCCTCACCCATACCCAACGCCGTAACCTAAACCATATCCTAATCCGTATCCTAAGCCGTACCCTAACCCTAACCAATAACCTACGCAGTACCCTCACCAGTACCCTCACCCGTATCCTAAGCCCTACCCTAACCCTAACCCTAACCCTAACCCTAAACTACCCTTTACTGCTTTTGCCTCCATTAGATTTCCTAAACACTAGTGTTTTAAGGAACAGGTTAAAAAGAAAATCCTCATGTGATTTTTTTATAATGTGTTTATTCTTTATCTTATCCTAGTGACTAAAATCTTCTCCATGGCTGGATCCCTAATAACATTCCTTTACGTGCTAAGTGGTATCTAGAGAGTGGGATAGGTTTAATAAATACCCTAATCCTAACGTGTACCCTAACACTAACCTATACCCTAACCCTAACGCGTACCCTAACCCTAACCCAAAACCTAATCCTAACACGTACGCTAATCCTAACCCGTACCCTAAACCAATCCCTAACCCTAAAACTAACCCTAACCCTAACCCTAACCCATACGCTACGCCGTACCCTCACCCGTAACCTAACCCGTATCCTAAGCCGTACCCTAACCCTAACCCTAACCCTAACCCTAACCCTAACCCATAACCTACGCCATACCCTAACCCGTACCCTAACCCGTATCCTAAGCCGTATCCTAACCCTAACCAATACCCTACGCAGTACCCTCACCCGTACCCTCACCCGTACCCTAAGCCGTACCCTAACCCTAACCCTAACCTATACACTACGCCATACCCTCACCCGTACCCTAACCCGTACCCTAAGCCGTACCCTAACCCTAACCCTAACCCTAAACCATACGCTACGCCGTACCCTCACCCGTACCCTAACCCGTATCCTAAGCCGTACCCTAACCCTAACCCTAACCCTAAACTATACCCTACGCCGTAACCTCACCCATACCCTAACCCGTATCCTAAGCCGTACCCTAACCCTAACCCTAACCCTAAACTATACCCTACGCCGTAACCTCACACGTACCCTAACCCGTACCCTAAGCCGTACCCTAACCCTAACCCTAACCCTAACCCTAACCCTAACCCTAACCCATACCGTACGCCATACCCTAACACGTACCCTAACCCGTATCCTAAGCCGTACCCTAACCCTAACCAATACCCTACGCAGTATCCTCACCCATACCCTCACCCGTACCCGAAGCCGTACCCTAACCCTAAACCTAACCCTAACCCTAACCCCTAACCTATGCCATACCCTCACCTGTACCCTATCCCATAACCTAAGCCGTACCATAACCCTAACACTAACCCTAACCCTAACCCATAACCTACGCCGTACCCTCACCCGTACATTAACCCGTATCCTAAGCCGTACCCTAACCCGAACCCTAACCCTAACCCATAACCTACGCCGTACCCTTACCCGTACCCTAACACGTACCCTAGGACGTACCGTAACCCTAACCCTAACACTAACCCTAACCCTAACCCACACTCTACGCCATACCCTAACCCGTACCCTAACACGTATCCTAAGCCATACCCTAACCCTAACCAATACCCTATGCAGTATCCTCACCCATACCCTCACCCGTACCCTAAGCCGTACCCTAACCCTAACTCTAACCCTAACCCTAACCCTAAACCCTACCCTATGCCATACCCTCACCTGTACCCTATCCCATAACCTAAGCCGTACCATAACCCTAACACTAACCCTAACCCTAACCCTAACCCATAACTTACGCCGTACCCTCACCCGTACGCTAACCCGTATCCTAAGACGTACCGTAACCCTAACCAATACCCTACGCAGTATCCTCACCCATACCCTCACCCGTACCCTAAGCCGTACCCTAACCCTAACCCTAACCCTAACCCTAACCCATACCCTATGCCATACCCTCACCTGTACCCTATCCCATAACCTAAGCCGTACCCTAACCCTAACCCTAACCCTAACCCATAACCTACGCCGTACCCTCACCCGTACCCTAACACGTACCCTAAGACGTACCGTAACCCTAACGCTAACACTAACCCTAACCCTAACCCACACTCTACGCCGTACCCTAACCCGTACCCTAACACGTATCCTAAGCCATACCCTAACCCTAACCAATACCCTACGCAGTACCCTCACCCGTACACTAACTCGTACACTAAGCCATACCCTAACCCTAACCCTAACCCTAACCCTAACCCCTACCCTACGCCGTACCCTCACCCGTACCCTATCCCATACCCTAAGCCGTACCCTAACCCTAACACTAACCCTAACCCTAACCCTAACCCTAAACTACCCTTGATTGCTTTTGCCTCTATTAGATTTCCTAAGCACTAGTGTTTTAAGGAACAGGTTAAAAAGAAAATCCTAATGTGATTTTTTTATAATGTGTTTATTCTTTACCTTATCCTAGTGACTAAAATCTTCTCCATGGCTGGATCCCTAATAATATTCCTTTACGTGCTAAGTGGTATCTAGAGAGTGGGATAGGTTTAATAAATACCCTAATCTTACGTGTACCCTAACCCTAACCTATACCCTAACCCTAACGCGTACCCTAACCCTAACCCAAAACCTAATCCTAACACGTACGCTAATCCTAACCCGTACCCTAAACCAATACCTAACCCTAAAACTAACCCTAACCCTAACCCTAACCCTAACCCATACCCTACGCCATACCCTAACCCGTACCCTAACCCGTATCCTAAGCCGTATCCTAACCCTAACCCCTACCCTACGCCGTACCCTCACCCGTACCCTATCCCATACGCTAAGCCGTACCCTAACCCTAACACTAACACTAACCCTAACCCTAACCCTAACCCTAACCAATACCCTACGCCGTAACCTCACCCGTAACCTAACCCGTACCCTAAGCCGTACCCTAACCCTAACCCTAACCTATACACTATGCCGTACCCTCACCCGTACCCTAACCCGTACCCTAAGCCGTACCCTAACTCTAACCCTAACCCTAACCCTTACCCATACCCTGCCCCGTACCCTAACCCATACAATAACCTGTATCCTAAGCCTTAACCTAACCCTAACCAATGACCTACACAGTACCCTCACCCGTACCCTAAGCCATACCCTAACCCTAACCCTAACACTAACCCTAACCCTAAACCCTACCCTATGCCGTACCCTCACCCATACCCTATCCCATACCCTAAGCCGTACCCTAACCCTAACACTAACCCTAACCCTAACCCTAACCCTATACTACCCTTGACTGCTTTTGCCTCCATTAGATTTCCTAAGCACGAGTGTTTTAAGGAACAGGTTAAAAAGAAAATCCTAATGTGATTTTTTTATAATGTGTTTATTCTTTATCTTATCCTAGTGACGAAAATCTTCTCCATGGCTGGACCTAAATAATATTCCTTTACGTGCTAAGTGGTATCTAGAGAGTGGGACAGGTTTAATAAATACCCTAATCCTAACGTGTACCCTAACCCTAACCCATACCCTAACCCTAATGCGTACCCTAACCCTAACCCAAACCCTAACCCTAACACGTACGCTAATCCTAACATGTACCCTAAACCAAGCCCTAACCCTAAAACTAACCCTAACCCTAACCCTAACCCTAACCCATACGCTACGCAGTACCCTCACCCATACCCTAACCCGTATCCTAAGCCGTACCCTAACCCTAAAACTAACCCTAACCTCTACCCTATGCCGTACCCTCACCCGTACCCTAACCCGTACCCAAAGCCTTACCCTAACCCTAACCCTAACCCTCACCCATACCCAACGCCGTAACCTAACCCATATCCTAACCCGTATCCTAAGCCGTACCCTAACCCTAACCAATAACCTACGCAGTACCCTCACCAGTACCCTCACCCGTATCCTAAGCCCTACCCTAACCCTAACCCTAACCCTAACCCTAAACTACCCTTTACTGCTTTTGCCTCCATTAGATTTCCTAAACACTAGTGTTTAAAGGAACAGGTTAAAAAGAAAACCTTATGTGATTTTTTTATAATGTGTTTATTCTTTATCTTATCCTAGTGAATAAAATCTTGTCCATGGCTGAACCCCAAATAATATTCGTTTACGTGCTAAGTGGTATCTAGAAAGTGGGATAGGTTTAATAAATACCCTAATCCTAAAGTGTACCCTAAACCTAACCCATACCCTAACCCTAACGCGTACCCTAACCCTAACCAAAACCCTAACCCGAACAAGTATGCTAATCCTAACCCGTACCCTAAACCAATCCCTAACCCTAAAACTAACCCTAACCCTAACCCTAACCGTAACCCATAACCTACGCCGTACCCTCACCCGTACCCTAACCCGTACCCTAAGCCGTACCCTAACCCTAACCCTAACCCTAAACCATACGCTATGCCGTACCCTCACCCGTACCCTAACCCGTATCCTAAGCCGTACCCTAACCCTAACCCTAACTCTAAACTATACCCTACGCCGTAACCTCACCCGTACCCTAACCCGTACCCTAAGCCGTACCCTAACCCTAACCCTAACCCTAACCCTAAGCCATACCGTACGCCATACCCTAACACGTACCCTAACCCGTATCCTAAGCCGTACCCTAACCCTAACCAATACCCTACGCAGTATCCTCACCCATACCCTCACCCGTACCCTAAGCCATACCCTAACCCTAACCCTAACCCTAACCCTAACCCCTACCCTATGCCATACCCTCACCTGTACCCTATCCCATAACCTAAGGCGTACCATAACCCTAACACTAACCCTAACCGTAACCCATAACCTACGCCGTACCCTCACCCGTACCCTAACCCGTATCCTAAGCCGTACCCTAACCCTAACCCTAACCCTAACCCTAACCCATAACCTACGCCGTACCCTCACCCGTACCCTAACACGTACCCTAAGACGTACCGTAACCCTAACCCTAACACTAACCCTAACCCTAACCCACACTGTACACCGTACCCTAACCCGTACCCTAAAACGTATCCTAAGCCGTACCCTAACCCTAACCAATACCCTACGCAGTACCCTCACCCGTACCCTCACCCGTACCCTAAGCCATACCCTAACCCTAACCCTAAGACTAACCCTAACCCTAACCCTAACCCTAAACTACCCTTGATTGCTTTTGCCTCTATTAGATTTCCTAAGCACTAGTGTTTTAAGGAACAGGTTAAAAAGAAAATCCTAATGTGATTTTTTTATAATGTGTTTATTCTTTATCTTATCCTAGTGACTAAAATCTTCTCCATGGCTGGATCCCTAATAATATCCCTTTACGTGCTAAGTGGTATCTAGAGAGTGGGATAGGTTTAATAAATACCCTAATCCTAACGTGTACCCTAACCCTAACCCATACCCTAACCCTAACGCGTACCCTAACCCTAACCCAAAACCTAACCCTAACACGTACGCTAATCCTAACCCGTACCCTAAACCAATCCCTAACCCTAAAACTAACCCTAACCCTAACCATAACCCTAACCCTTACCCTACGCCGTACCCTCACCCGTACCCTAACCCGTACCCTAAGACGTACCCTAACCCTAACCCTAACCCATACGCTACGCCGTACCCTCACCCGTACCCTAACCCGTATCCTAAGCCGTACCCTACCCCTAACCCTAACCCTAACCCTAACCCATACCCTACGCCATACCCTAACCCGTACCCTAACCCGTATCCTAAGCCGTATCCTAACCCTAACCAATACCCTACGCAGTACCCTCACCCGTACCCTCACTCGTAACCTAAGCCTTACCCTAACCCCAACCCTAACCCTAACTCTAACCCTAACCCCTACCCTACGCCGTACCCTCACCCGTATCCTATCCCATATGCTAAGCCGTACCCTAACCCTAACAGTAACACTAACCCTAACCCTAACCCTAACCCATACCCTACGCCGTACCCTCACCCGTAACCTAACCCGTACCCTAAGCCGTACCCTAACCCTAACCCTAACCTATACACTACGCCGTACCCTCACCCGTAACCTAACCCGTACCCTAAGCCGTACCCTAACTCTAACCCTAACCCTAACCCTAACCCTTACCCATACCCTGCGCCGTACCCTAACCCATACAATAACCTGTATCCTAAGACTTAACCTAACCCTATCCAATGACCTACACAGTACCCTCACCCGTACCTTAAGCCATACCCTAACCCTAACCCTAACACTAACCCTAACCCTAAACACTACCCTATGCCGTACCCTCACCCATACCCTATCCCATACCCTAAGCCGTACCCTAACCCTAACACTAACCCTAACCCTAACCCTAACCCTAAACTACCCTTGACTGCTTTTGCCTCCATTAGATTTCCTAAGCACTAGTGTTTTAAGGAACAGGTTAAAAAGAAAATCCTAATGTGATTTTTTTATAATGTGTTTATTCTTTATCTTATCCTAGTGACGAAAATCTTCTCCATGGCTGGACCCCAAATAATATTCCTTTACGTGCTAAGTGGTATCTAGAGAGTGGGATAGGTTTAATAAATACCCTAATCCTAACGTGTACCCTAACCCTAGCCCACACCCTAACCCTAATGCGTACCCTAACCCTAACCCAAACCCTAACCCTAACACGTACGCTAATCCTAACCCGTACCCTAAACCAATCCCTAACCCTAAAACTAACCCTAACCCTAACCCTAACCCTAACCCATACGCTACGCCGTACCCTCACCCAAACCCTAACCCGTATCCTAAGCCGTACCCTAACCTTAAACCTAACCCTAACCTCTACCCTACGCCGTACCCTCACCCGTACCCTAACCCGTACCCAAAGCCTTACCCTAACCCTAACCCTAACCCTCACCCATACCCAACGCCGTAACCTAACCCATATCCTAACCCGTATCCTAAGCCGTACCCTAACCCTAACCAATAACCTACGCAGTACCCTCACCAGTACCCTCACCCGTATCCTAAGCCCTACCCTAACCCTAACCCTAACCCTAACCCTAAACTACCCTTTACTGCTTTTGCCTCCATTAGGTTTCCTAAACACTAGTGTTTTAAGGAACAGGTTAAAAAGAAAACCTTATGTGATTTTTTTATAATGTGTTTATTCTTTATCTTATCCTAGTGACTAAAATCTTCTCCATGGCTGAACCCCAAATAATATTCCTTTACGTGCTAAGTGGTATCTAGAGAGTGGGATAGGTTTAATAAATACCCTAATCCTAAAGTGTACCCTAAACCTAACCCATACCCTAACCCTAACGCGTACCCTAACCCTAACCAAAACCCTAACCCGAACAAGTATGCTAATCCTAACCCATACCCTAAACCAATCCCTAACCCTAAAACTAACCCTAACCCTAACCCTAAACCTAACCCATAACCTACGCCGTACCCTCACCCGTACCCTAACACGTACCCTAAGCCGTACCCTAACCCTAACCCTAACCCTAACCCATACGCTACGCTGTACCCTCACCCGTACCCTAACCCGTATCCAAAGCCGTACCCTAACCCTAACCCTAACCCTAACCCTAACCGCTACCCTACGCCGTACACTATCCCATACCCTAAGCGGTACCCTAACCCTAACACTAATCCTAAACCTAACCCTAAACCCTACCCTATGCCGTACCCTCACCCGTAACCTATCCCATACCCTAAGCCGTACCCTAACCCTAACACTAACCCTAACCCTAAACCTAACCCCTACCCTACGCCGTACCCTCACCCGTACCCTATCCCATACCCTAAGCCATACCCTAACCCTAACCCTAACCTATACACTACGCCGTACCCTCACCCGTACCCTAACCCGTACCCTAAGCCGTACCCTAACCCTAACCCTAACCCTAACCCTAACCCATACCCTTTGCCGTACCCTAACCCGTACCCTAACCCGTATTCTAAGCCATACCCTAACCATAACCAATACCCTACACCGTACCCTCACCCGTACCCTCACCGTACCCTAAGCCATACCCTAACCCTAACCCTAACCTATACACTACGCCATACCCTCACCCGTACCCTAACCCGTACCCTAAGCCGTACCCTAACCCTAACCCTAACCCTAAACCATACGCTACGCCGTACACTCACCCGTTCCCTAACCCGTATCCTAAGCCGTACCCTAACCCTAACCCTAACCCTAAACTATACCCTATGCCGTAACCTCACCCGTACCCTAACCCGTACCCTAAGCCGTACCCTAACCCTAACCCTAACCCTAACCCTAACCCTAACCCATACCGTACGCCATACCCTAACACGTACCCTAACCCGTATCCTAAGCCGTACCCTAACCCTAACCAATACCCTACGCAGTATCCTCACCCATACCCTCACCCGTACCCGAAGCCGTACCCTAACCCTAACCCTAACCCTAACCCTAACCCCTACCCTATGCCATACCCTCACCTGTACCCTATCCCATAACCTAAGCCGTACCATAACCCTAACACTAACCCTAACCCTAACCCTAACCCATAACCTACGCCGTACCCTCACCCGTACCCTAACCCGTATCCTAAGCCGTACCCTAACCCTAACCCTAACCCTAACCCTAACCCATAACCTACGCCGTACCCTCACCCGTACCCTAACACGTACCCTAAGACGTACCGTAACCCTAACCCTAACACTAACCCTAACCCTAACCCTAAACTACCCTTGATTGCTTTTGCCTCTATTAGATTTCCTAAGCACTAGTGTTTTAAGGAACAGGTTAAAAAGAAAATCCTAATGTGATTTTTTTATAATGTGTTTATTCTTTATCTTATCCTAGTGACTAAAATCTTCTCCATGGCTGGATCCCTAATAATATCCCTTTACGTGCTAAGTGGTATCTAGAGAGTGGGATAGGTTTAATAAATACCCTAATCCTAACGTGTACCCTAACCCTAACCCATACCCTAACCCTAACGCGTACCCTCCCTAACCCAAAACCTAACCCTAACACGTACGCTAATCCTAACCCGTACCCTAAACCAATCCCTAACCCTAAAACTAACCCTAACCCTAACCCTAACCCTAACCCTTACCCTACGCCGTACCCTCACCCGTACCCTAACCCGTACCCTAAGACGTACCGTAACCCTAACCCTAACCCATATGCTACGCCGTACCCTCACCCGTACCCTAACCCGTATCCTAAGCCGTACCCTACCCCTAACCCTAACCCTAACCCTAACCCTAACCCATACCCTACGCCATACCCTAACCCGTACCCTAACCCGTATCCTAAGCCGTATCCTAACCCTAACCAATACCCTACGCAGTACCCTCACCCGTACCCTCACTCGTAACCTAAGCCTTACCCTAACCCCAACCCTAACCCTAACTCTAACCCTAACCCCTACCCTACACCGTACCCTCACCCGTATCCTATCCCATATGCTAAGCCGTACCCTAACCCTAACAGTAACACTAACCCTAACCCTAACCCTAACCCATACCCTACGCCGTACCCTCACCCGTAACCTAACCCGTACCCTAAGCCGTACCCTAACCCTAACCCTAACCTATACACTACGCCGTACCCTCACCCGTAACCTAACCCGTACCCTAAGCCGTACCCTAACTCTAACCCTAACCCTAACCCTAACCCTTACCCATACCCTGCGCCGTACCCTAACCCATACAATAACCTGTATCCTAAGACTTAACCTAACCCTATCCAATGACCTACACAGTACCCTCACCCGTACCTTAAGCCATACCCTAACCCTAACCCTAACACTAACCCTAACCCTAAACACTACCCTATGCCGTACCCTCACCCATACCCTATCCCATACCCTAAGCCGTACCCTAACCCTAACACTAACCCTAACCCTAACCCTAACCCTAAACTACCCTTGACTGCTTTTGCCTCCATTAGATTTCCTAAGCACTAGTGTTTTAAGGAACAGGTTAAAAAGAAAATCCTAATGTGATTTTTTTATAATGTGTTTATTCTTTATCTTATCCTAGTGACGAAAATCTTCTCCATGGCTGGACCCCAAATAATATTCCTTTACGTGCTAAGTGGTATCTAGAGAGTGGGATAGGTTTAATAAATACCCTAATCCTAACGTGTACCCTAACCCTAGCCCACACCCTAACCCTAATGCGTACCCTAACCCTAACCCAAACCCTAACCCTAACACGTACGCTAATCCTAACCCGTACCCTAAACCAATCCCTAACCCTAAAACTAACCCTAACCCTAACCCTAACCCTAACCCATACGCTACGCCGTACCCTCACCCAAACCCTAACCCGTATCCTAAGCCGTACCCTAACCTTAAACCTAACCCTAACCTCTACCCTACGCCGTACCCTCACCCGTACCCTAACCCGTACCCAAAGCCTTACCCTAACCCTAACCCTAACCCTCACCCATACCCAACGCCGTAACCTAACCCATATCCTAACCCGTATCCTAAGCCGTACCCTAACCCTAACCAATAACCTACGCAGTACCCTCACCAGTACCCTCACCCGTATCCTAAGCCCTACCCTAACCCTAACCCTAAACTACCCTTTACTGCTTTTGCCTCCATTAGGTTTCCTAAACACTAGTGTTTTAAGGAACAGGTTAAAAAGAAAACCTTATGTGATTTTTTTATAATGTGTTTATTCTTTATCTTATCCTAGTGACTAAAATCTTCTCCATGGCTGAACCCCAAATAATATTCCTTTACGTGCTAAGTGGTATCTAGAGAGTGGGATAGGTTTAATAAATACCCTAATCCTAAAGTGTACCCTAAACCTAACCCATACCCTAACCCTAACGCGTACCCTAACCCTAACCAAAACCCTAACCCGAACAAGTATGCTAATCCTAACCCATACCCTAAACCAATCCCTAACCCTAAAACTAACCCTAACCCTAACCCTAAACCTAACCCATAACCTACGCCGTACCCTCACCCGTACCCTAACCCGTACCCTAAGCCGTACCCTAACCCTAACCCTAACCCTAACCCATACGCTACGCTGTACCCTCACCCGTACCCTAACCCGTATCCAAAGCCGTACCCTAACCCTAACCCTAACCCTAACCCTAACCGCTACCCTACGCCGTACACTATCCCATACCCTAAGCGGTACCCTAACCCTAACACTAATCCTAAACCTAACCCTAAACCCTACCCTATGCCGTACCCTCACCCGTAACCTATCCCATACCCTAAGCCGTACCCTAACCCTAACACTAACCCTAACCCTAAACCTAACCCCTACCCTACGCCGTACCCTCACCCGTACCCTATCCCATACCCTAAGCCATACCCTAACCCTAACCCTAACCTATACACTACGCCGTACCCTCACCCGTACCCTAACCCGTACCCTAAGCCGTACCCTAACCCTAACCCTAACCCTAACCCTAACCCTAACCCATACCCTTTGCCGTACCCTAACCCGTACCCTAACCCGTATTCTAAGCCGTACCCTAACCATAACCAATACCCTACACCGTACCCTCACCCGTACCCTCACCGTACCCTAAGCCATACCCTAACCCTAACCCTAACCTATACACTACGCCATACCCTCACCCGTACCCTAACCCGTACCCTAAGCCGTACCCTAACCCTAACCCTAACCCTAAACCATACGCTACGCCGTACACTCACCCGTACCCTAACCCGTATCCTAAGCCGTACCCTAACCCTAACCCTAACCCTAAACTATACCCTACGCCGTAACCTCACCCGTACCCTAACCCGTACCCTAAGCCGTACCCTAACCCTAACCCTAACCCTAACCCTAACCCATACCGTACGCCATACCCTAACACGTACCCTAACCCGTATCCTAAGCCGTACCCTAACCCTAACCAATACCCTACGCAGTATCCTCACCCATACCCTCACCCGTACACGAAGCCGTACCCTAACCCTAACCCTAACCCTAACCCTAACCCCTACCCTATGCCATACCCTCACCTGTACCCTATCCCATAACCTAAGCCGTACCATAACCCTAACACTAACCCTAACCCTAACCCATAACCTACGCCGTACCCTCACCCGTACCCTAACCCGTATCCTAAGCCGTACCCTAACCCTAACCCTAACCCTAACCCTAAACCATAACCTACGCCGTAACCTCACCCGTATCCTAACACGTACCCTAGGACGTACCGTAACCCTAACCCTAACACTAACCCTAACCCTAACCCACACTCTACGCCGTACCCTAAACCGTACCCTAACACGTATCCTAAGCCGTACCCTAACCCTAACCAATACCCTACGCAGTACCCTCACCCGTACCCTCACCCGTACCCTAAGCCATACCCTAACCCTAACCCTAACCCTAACCCTTACCCTACGCCGTACCCTCACCCGTACCCTAACCCATACCCTAAGACGTACCCTAACCCTAACCCTAACACATACGCTACGCCGTACCCTCACCCGTACACTAACCCGTATCCTAAGCCGTACCCTAACCCTAACCCTAACCCTAACCCTAACCCTAACCCATACCCTACGCCATACCCTAACCCGTACCCTAACCCGTATCCTAAGCCGTATCCTAACCCTAACCAATACCCTACGCAGTACCCTCACCCGTACCCTCACCCGTACCCAAAGCCGTACCCTAACACCAACCCTAACCCTAACTCTAACCCTAAACCCTACCCTACGCCGTACCCTCACCCGTACCCTATCCCATACGCTAAGCCGTACCCTAACCCTAACACTAACACTAACCCTAACCCTAACCCTAACCCATACCCTACGCCTTACCCTAACCCGTAACCTAACCCGTACCCTAAGCCGTACCCTAACTCTAACCCTAACCCTAACCCTAACCCTTACCCATACCCTGCGCCGTACCCTAACCCATACAATAACCTGTATCCTAAGCCTTAACCTAACCCTAACCAATGACCTACACAGTACCCTCACCCGTACCCTAAGCCATACCCTAACCCTAACCCTAACACTAACCCTAACCCTAAACCCTACCCTATGCCGTACCCTCACCCATACCCTATCCCATAGCCTAAGCCGTACCCTAACCCTAACACTAACCCTAACCCTAACCCATAACCTACGCCGTACCCTCACCCGTACCCTAACCCGTACCCAAAGCCTTACCCTAACCCTAACCCTAACCCTCACCCATACCCAACGCCGTAACCTAACCCATATCCTAACCCGTATCCTAAGCCGTACCCTAACCCTAACCAATAACCTACGCAGTACCCTCACCAGTACCCTCACCCGTACCCTAAGCCGTACCCTAACCCTAAGCCTAACCCTAACCCTAACCCATACGCTAAGCCGTACCCTCACCCGTACCCTAAACCGTATCCTAAGCCGTACCCTAACTCTAACCCTAACCTATACCCTACGTCGTACCATCAACCGTACCCTAACCCGTACCCTACGCCGTACCCTAACCCTAACCCTAAACCTAACCCTAACCTGTACCCTACGCCGTACCCTAACCCGTACCCTAACCGTATCCTAAGCCGTATCCTAACCCTAACCAATACCCTACGCAGTACCCTCACCAGTACCCTCACCCGTACCCTAAGCCGTACCCTAAACCTAACCCTAACCCTAACCCTAACCCATACCCTACGCGATACCCTAACCCGTACCCTAACCCGTACCCTAAGCCGTACCCTAAGTCTAACCCTAACCCTAACCCTAACCCTTACCCATACCCTGCGCCGTACCCTAACACATACAATAACCTGTATCCTAAGCCTTAACCTAACCCTAACCAATGACCTACACAGTACCCTCACCCGTACCCTAAGCCATACCCTAACCCTAACCCTAACACTAACCCTAACCCTAAAACCTACCCTATGCCGTATCCTCACCCATACGGTATCCCATACCCTAAGCTGTACCCTAACCCTAACACTAACCCTAACCCTAACCCTAACCCTAAACTACCCTTGACTGCTTTTGCCTCCATTAGATTTCCTAAGCACTAGTGTTTTAAGGAACAGGTTAAAAAGAAAATCCTAATGTGATTTTTTTATAATGTGTTTATTCTTTATCTTATCCTAGTGACGAAAATCTTCTCCATGGCTGGACCCTAAATAATATTCCTTTACGTGCTAAGTGGTATCTAGAGAGTGGGATAGGTTTAATAAATACCCTAATCCTAACGTGTACCCTAACCCTAACCCATACCCTAACCCTAATGCGTACCCTAACCCTAACCCAAACCCTAACCCTAACACGTACGCTAATCCTACCCCGTACCCTAAACCAATCCCTAACCCTAAAACTAACCCTAACCCTAACCCTAACCCTAACCCATACGCTACGCCGTACCCTCACCCATACCCTAACCCGTATCCTAAGCCGTACCCTAACCCTAACCAATAACCTACGCAGTACCCTCACCAGTACCCTCACCCGTATCCTAAGCCCTACCCTAACCCTAACCCTAACCCTAACCCTAAACTACCCTTGACTGCTTTTGCCTCCATTAGATTTCCTAAGCACTAGTGTTTTAAGGAACAGGTTAAAAAGAAAATCCTAATGTGATTTTTTTATAATGTGTTTATTCTTTATCTTATCCTAGTGACGAAAATCTTCTCCATGGCTGGACCCTAAATAATATTCCTTTACGTGCTAAGTGGTATCTAGAGAGTGGGATAGGTTTAATAAATACCCTAATCCTAACGTGTACCCTAACCCTAGCCCACACAATAACCCTAATGCGTACCCTAACCCTAACCCAAACCCTAACCCTAACACGTACGCTAATCCTAACCCGTACCTTAAACCAATCCCTAACCCTAAAACTAACCCTAACCCTAACCCTAACCGTAACCCATACGCTACGCCGTACTCTCACCCATACCCTAACCCGTATCCTAAGCCGTACCCTAACCCTAACCAATACCCTACGCAGTATCCTCACCCATACACTCACCCGTACCCGAAGCCGTACCCTAACCCTAACCAATACCCTACGCAGTATCCTCACCCATACACTCACCCGTACCCGAAGCCGTACCCTAACCCTAACCCTAACCCTAACCCTAACCCCTACCCTATGCCATACCCTCACCTGTACCCTATCCCATAACCTAAGCCGTACCATAACCCTAACACTAACCCTAACCCTAACCCTAACCCATAACCTACGCCGTACCCTCACCCGTACCCTAACCCGTATCCTAAGCCGTACCCTAACCCTAACCCTAACCCTAACCCTAACCCATAACCTACGCCGTACCCTCACCCGTACCCTAACACGTACCCTAAGACGTACCGTAACCCTAACCCTAACACTAACCCTAACCCTAACCCTAAACTACCCTTGATTGCTTTTGCCTCTATTAGATTTCCTAAGCACTAGTGTTTTAAGGAACAGGTTAAAAAGAAAATCCTAATGTGATTTTTTTATAATGTGTTTATTCTTTATCTTATCCTAGTGACTAAAATCTTCTCCATGGCTGGATCCCTAATAATATCCCTTTACGTGCTAAGTGGTATCTAGAGAGTGGGATAGGTTTAATAAATACCCTAATCCTAACGTGTACCCTAACCCTAACCCATACCCTAACCCTAACGCGTACCCTCCCTAACCCAAAACCTAACCCTAACACGTACGCTAATCCTAACCCGTACCCTAAACCAATCCATAACCCTAAAACTAACCCTAACCCTAACCCTAACCCTAACCCTTACCCTACGCCGTACCCTCACCCGTACCCTAACCCGTACCCTAAGACGTACCGTAACCCTAACCCTAACCCATATGCTACGCCGTACCCTCACCCGTACCCTAACCCGTATCCTAAGCCGTACCCTACCCCTAACCCTAACCCTAACCCTAACCCTAACCCATACCCTACGCCATACCCTAACCCGTACCCTAACCCGTATCCTAAGCCGTATCCTAACCCTAACCAATACCCTACGCAGTACCCTCACCCGTACCCTCACTCGTAACCTAAGCCTTACCCTAACCCCAACCCTAACCCTAACTCTAACCCTAACCCCTACCCTACGCCGTACCCTCACCCGTATCCTATCCCATATGCTAAGCCGTACCCTAACCCTAACAGTAACACTAACCCTAACCCTAACCCTAACCCATACCCTACGCCGTACCCTCACCCGTAACCTAACCCGTACCCTAAGCCGTACCCTAACCCTAACCCTAACCTATACACTACGCCGTACCCTCACCCGTAACCTAACCCGTACCCTAAGCCGTACCCTAACTCTAACCCTAACCCTAACCCTAACCCTTACCCATACCCTGCGCCGTACCCTAACCCATACAATAACCTGTATCCTAAGACTTAACCTAACCCTATCCAATGACCTACACAGTACCCTCACCCGTACCTTAAGCCATACCCTAACCCTAACCCTAACACTAACCCTAACCCTAAACACTACCCTATGCCGTACCCTCACCCATACCCTATCCCATACCCTAAGCCGTACCCTAACCCTAACACTAACCCTAACCCTAACCCTAACCCTAAACTACCCTTGACTGCTTTTGCCTCCATTAGATTTCCTAAGCACTAGTGTTTTAAGGAACAGGTTAAAAAGAAAATCCTAATGTGATTTTTTTATAATGTGTTTATTCTTTATCTTATCCTAGTGACGAAAATCTTCTCCATGGCTGGACCCCAAATAATATTCCTTTACGTGCTAAGTGGTATCTAGAGAGTGGGATAGGTTTAATAAATACCCTAATCCTAACGTGTACCCTAACCCTAGCCCACACCCTAACCCTAATGCGTACCCTAACCCTAACCCAAACCCTAACCCTAACACGTACGCTAATCCTAACCCGTACCCTAAACCAATCCCTAACCCTAAAACTAACCCTAACCCTAACCCTAACCCTAACCCATACGCTACGCCGTACCCTCACCCAAACCCTAACCCGTATCCTAAGCCGTACCCTAACCTTAAACCTAACCCTAACCTCTACCCTACGCCGTACCCTCACCCGTACCCTAACCCGTACCCAAAGCCTTACCCTAACCCTAACCCTAACCCTCACCCATACCCAACGCCGTAACCTAACCCATATCCTAACCCGTATCCTAAGCCGTACCCTAACCCTAACCAATAACCTACGCAGTACCCTCACCAGTACCCTCACCCGTATCCTAAGCCCTACCCTAACCCTAACCCTAAACTACCCTTTACTGCTTTTGCCTCCATTAGGTTTCCTAAACACTAGTGTTTTAAGGAACAGGTTAAAAACAAAACCTTATGTGATTTTTTTATAATGTGTTTATTCTTTATCTTATCCTAGTGACTAAAATCTTCTCCATGGCTGAACCCCAAATAATATTCCTTTACGTGCTAAGTGGTATCTAGAGAGTGGGATAGGTTTAATAAATACCCTAATCCTAAAGTGTACCCTAAACCTAACCCATACCCTAACCCTAACGCGTACCCTAACCCTAACCAAAACCCTAACCCGAACAAGTATGCTAATCCTAACCCATACCCTAAACCAATCCCTAACCCTAAAACTAACCCTAACCCTAACCCTAAACCTAACCCATAACCTACGCCGTACCCTCACCCGTACCCTAACCCGTACCCTAAGCCGTACCCTAACCCTAACCCTAACCCTAACCCATACGCTACGCTGTACCCTCACCCGTACCCTAACCCGTATCCAAAGCCGTACCCTAACCCTAACCCTAACCCTAACCCTAACCGCTACCCTACGCCGTACACTATCCCATACCCTAAGCGGTACCCTAACCCTAACACTAATCCTAAACCTAACCCTAAACCCTACCCTATGCCGTACCCTCACCCGTAACCTATCCCATACCCTAAGCCGTACCCTAACCCTAACACTAACCCTAACCCTAAACCTAACCCCTACCCTACGCCGTACCCTCACCCGTACCCTATCCCATACCCTAAGCCATACCCTAACCCTAACCCTAACCTATACACTACGCCGTACCCTCACCCGTACCCTAACCCGTACCCTAAGCCGTACCCTAACCCTAACCCTAACCCTAACCCTAACCCTAAACCATACCCTTTGCCGTACCCTAACCCGTACCCTAACCCGTATTCTAAGCCGTACCCTAACCATAACCAATACCCTACACCGTACCCTCACCCGTACCCTCACCGTACCCTAAGCCATACCCTAACCCTAACCCTAACCTATACACTACGCCATACCCTCACCCGTACCCTAACCCGTACCCTAAGCCGTACCCTAACCCTAACCCTAACCCTAAACCATACGCTACGCCGTACACTCACCCGTACCCTAACCCGTATCCTAAGCCGTACCCTAACCCTAACCCTAACCCTAAACTATACCCTACGCCGTAACCTCACCCGTACCCTAACCCGTACCCTAAGCCGTACCCTAACCCTAACCCTAACCCTAACCCTAACCCATACCGTACGCCATACCCTAACACGTACCCTAACCCGTATCCTAAGCCGTACCCTAACCCTAACCAATACCCTACGCAGTATCCTCACCCATACCCTCACCCGTACACGAAGCCGTACCCTAACCCTAACCCTAACCCTAACCCTAACCCCTACCCTATGCCATACCCTCACCTGTACCCTATCCCATAACCTAAGCCGTACCATAACCCTAACACTAACCCTAACCCTAACCCATAACCTACGCCGTACCCTCACCCGTACCCTAACCCGTATCCTAAGCCGTACCCTAACCCTAACCCTAACCCTAACCCTAAACCATAACCTACGCCGTAACCTCACCCGTATCCTAACACGTACCCTAGGACGTACCGTAACCCTAACCCTAACACTAACCCTAACCCTAACCCACACTCTACGCCGTACCCTAAACCGTACCCTAACACGTATCCTAAGCCGTACCCTAACCCTAACCAATACCCTACGCAGTACCCTCACCCGTACCCTCACCCGTACCCTAAGCCATACCCTAACCCTAACCCTAACCCTAACCCTTACCCTACGCCGTACCCTCACCCGTACCCTAACCCATACCCTAAGACGTACCCTAACCCTAACCCTAACACATACGCTACGCCGTACCCTCACCCGTACACTAACCCGTATCCTAAGCCGTACCCTAACCCTAACCCTAACCCTAACCCTAACCCTAACCCATACCCTACGCCATACCCTAACCCGTACCCTAACCCGTATCCTAAGCCGTATCCTAACCCTAACCAATACCCTACGCAGTACCCTCACCCGTACCCTCACCCGTACCCAAAGCCGTACCCTAACACCAACCCTAACCCTAACTCTAACCCTAAACCCTACCCTACGCCGTACCCTCACCCGTACCCTATCCCATACGCTAAGCCGTACCCTAACCCTAACACTAACACTAAACCTAACCCTAACCCTAACCCATACCCTACGCCTTACCCTAACCCGTAACCTAACCCGTACCCTAAGCCGTACCCTAACTCTAACCCTAACCCTAACCCTAACCCTTACCCATACCCTGCGCCGTACCCTAACCCATACAATAACCTGTATCCTAAGCCTTAACCTAACCCTAACCAATGACCTACACAGTACCCTCACCCGTACCCTAAGCCATACCCTAACCCTAACCCTAACACTAACCCTAACCCTAAACCCTACCCTATGCCGTACCCTCACCCATACCCTATCCCATAGCCTAAGCCGTACCCTAACCCTAACACTAACCCTAACCCTAACCCATAACCTACGCCGTACCCTCACCCGTACCCTAACCCGTACCCAAAGCCTTACCCTAACCCTAACCCTAACCCTCACCCATACCCAACGCCGTAACCTAACCCATATCCTAACCCGTATCCTAAGCCGTACCCTAACCCTAACCAATAACCTACGCAGTACCCTCACCAGTACCCTCACCCGTACCCTAAGCCGTACCCTAACCCTAAGCCTAACCCTAACCCTAACCCATACGCTAAGCCGTACCCTCACCCGTACCCTAAACCGTATCCTAAGCCGTACCCTAACTCTAACCCTAACCTATACCCTACGTCGTACCATCAACCGTACCCTAACCCGTACCCTACGCCGTACCCTAACCCTAACCCTAAACCTAACCCTAACCTGTACCCTACGCCGTACCCTAACCCGTACCCTAACCGTATCCTAAGCCGTATCCTAACCCTAACCAATACCCTACGCAGTACCCTCACCAGTACCCTCACCCGTACCCTAAGCCGTACCCTAAACCTAACCCTAACCCTAACCCTAACCCATACCCTACGCGATACCCTAACCCGTACCCTAACCCGTACCCTAAGCCGTACCCTAAGTCTAACCCTAACCCTAACCCTAACCCTTACCCATACCCTGCGCCGTACCCTAACACATACAATAACCTGTATCCTAAGCCTTAACCTAACCCTAACCAATGACCTACACAGTACCCTCACCCGTACCCTAAGCCATACCCTAACCCTAACCCTAACACTAACCCTAACCCTAAAACCTACCCTATGCCGTATCCTCACCCATACGGTATCCCATACCCTAAGCTGTACCCTAACCCTAACACTAACCCTAACCCTAACCCTAACCCTAAACTACCCTTGACTGCTTTTGCCTCCATTAGATTTCCTAAGCACTAGTGTTTTAAGGAACAGGTTAAAAAGAAAATCCTAATGTGATTTTTTTATAATGTGTTTATTCTTTATCTTATCCTAGTGACGAAAATCTTCTCCATGGCTGGACCCTAAATAATATTCCTTTACGTGCTAAGTGGTATCTAGAGAGTGGGATAGGTTTAATAAATACCCTAATCCTAACGTGTACCCTAACCCTAACCCATACCCTAACCCTAATGCGTACCCTAACCCTAACCCAAACCCTAACCCTAACACGTACGCTAATCCTACCCCGTACCCTAAACCAATCCCTAACCCTAAAACTAACCCTAACCCTAACCCTAACCCTAACCCATACGCTACGCCGTACCCTCACCCATACCCTAACCCGTATCCTAAGCCGTACCCTAACCCTAACCAATAACCTACGCAGTACCCTCACCAGTACCCTCACCCGTATCCTAAGCCCTACCCTAACCCTAACCCTAACCCTAACCCTAAACTACCCTTGACTGCTTTTGCCTCCATTAGATTTCCTAAGCACTAGTGTTTTAAGGAACAGGTTAAAAAGAAAATCCTAATGTGATTTTTTTATAATGTGTTTATTCTTTATCTTATCCTAGTGACGAAAATCTTCTCCATGGCTGGACCCTAAATAATATTCCTTTACGTGCTAAGTGGTATCTAGAGAGTGGGATAGGTTTAATAAATACCCTAATCCTAACGTGTACCCTAACCCTAGCCCACACAATAACCCTAATGCGTACCCTAACCCTAACCCAAACCCTAACCCTAACACGTACGCTAATCCTAACCCGTACCTTAAACCAATCCCTAACCCTAAAACTAACCCTAACCCTAACCCTAACCGTAACCCATACGCTACGCCGTACTCTCACCCATACCCTAACCCGTATCCTAAGCCGTACCCTAACCTTAAACCTAAGCCTAACCTCTACCGTACGCCGTACCCTCACCCGTACCCTAACCCGTACCCAAAGCCTTACCCTAACCCTAACCCTAACCCTCACCCATACCCAACGCCGTAACCTAACCCATATCCTAACCCGTATCCTAAGCCGTACCCTAACCCTAACCAATAACCTACGCAGTACCCTCACCAGTACCCTCACCCGTATCCTAAGCCCTACCCTAACCCTAACCCTAACCCTAACCCTAAACTACCCTTTACTGCTTTTGCCTCCATTAGATTTCCTAAACACTAGTGTTTTAAGGAACAGGTTAAAAAGAAAACCTTATGTGATTTTTTTATAATGTGTTTATTCTTTATCTTATCCTAGTGACTAAAATCATCTCCATGGCTGAACCCCAAATAATATTCCTTTACGTGCTAAGTGGTATCTAGAGAGTGGGATAGGTTTAATAAATACCCTAATCCTAAAGTGTACCCTAAACCTAACCCATACCCTAACCCTAACGCATACCCTAACCTTAACCAAAACCCTAACCCGAACAAGTATGCTAATCCTAACCCATACCCTAAACCAATCCCTAACCCTAAAACTAACCCTAACCCTAACCCTAACCCTAACCCATAACCTACGCCGTACCCTCACCCGTACCCTAACCCGTACCCTAAGCCGTACCCTAACCCTAACCCTAACCCTAACCCATACGCTACGCCGAACCCTCACCCGTACCCTAACCCGTATCCTAAGCCGTACCCTAACCCTAACCCTAACCCTAACCCTAACCGCTACCCTACGCCGTACCCTATCCCATACCCTAAGCGGTACCCTAACCCTAACACTAACCCTAAACCTAACCCTTTACCCTACCCTACGCCGTACCCTCACCCGTAACCTATCCCATACCCTAAGCCGTAACCTAACCCTAACACTAACCCTAACCCTAAACCTAACCACTACCCTACGCCGTACCCTCACCCGTACGCTATCCCATACCCTAAGCCGTACCCTAAACCTAACCCTAACCTATACACTACGCCGTACCCTCACCCGTACCCTAACCTGTACCCTAAGCCGTACCCTAACCCTAACCCTAACCCTAACCCTAACCCTAACCTATACCCTATGCCGTACCCTAACCCGTACCCTAACCCGTACCCTAAGCCGTACCCTAACCCTAACCCTAAACCTAAACCGTACGCTACGCCGTACCCTCACCCGTAACCTAACCCGTATCCTAAGCCGTACCCTAACCCTAACCCTAACCCTAAACTATACCCTACGCCGTAACCTCACCCGTACCCTAACCCGTACCCTTAGCCGTACCCTAACCCTAACCCTAACCCTAACTGTAACCCTAACCCTAACCCATACCGTACGCCATACCCTAACACGTACCCTAACCCGTATCCTAAGCCGTACCCTAACCCTAACCAATACCCTACGCAGTATCCTCACCCATACCCTCACCCGTACCCGAAGCCGTACCCTAACCCTAACCCTAACCCTAACCCTAACCCCTACCCTATGCCATACCCTCACCTGTACCCTATCCCATAACCTAAGCCGTACCATAACCCTAACACTAACCCTAACCCTAACCCATAACCTACGCCGTACCCTCACCCGTACCCTAACCCGTATCCTAAGCCGTAACCTAACCCTAACCCTAACCCTAACCCTAACCCATAACCTACGCCGTACCCTCACCCGTACCCTAACACGTACCCTAAGACGTACCGTAACCCTAACCCTAACACTAACCCTAACCCTAACCCACACCCTACACCGTACCCTAACCCATACCCTAACACGTATCCTAAGCCGTACCCTAACCCTAACCAATACCCTACGCAGTACCCTCACCCGTACCCTAAGCCATACCCTAACCCTAACCCTAACCCTAACCCTAACCCTTACCCTACGCCGTACCCTCACCCGTACCCTAACCCATACCCTAAGACGTACCCTAACCCTAACCCTAACCCATACGCTACGCCGTACCCTCACCCATACCCTAACCCGTATCCTAAGCCGTACCCTAACCCTAACCCTAACCCTAACCCTAACCCTAACCCATACCCTACGCCATACCCTAACCCGTACCCTAACCCGTATCCTAAGCCATATCCTAACCCTAACCAATACCCTACGCAGTACCCTGACCCGTACCCTCACCCGTACCCAAAGCCGTACCCTAACACCAACCCTAACCCTAACTCTAACCCTAACCCCTACCCTACGCCGTACCCTCACCCGTACCCTATCCCATACGCTAAGCCGTACCCTAACCCTAACACTAACACTAACCCTAACCCTAACCCTAACCCATACCCTACGCCGTACCCTCACCCGTAACCTAATCCGTACCCTAAGCCGTACCCTAACCCGAACCCTAACCTATACACTACGCCGTACCCTCACCCGTACCCTAACCCGTACCCTAAGCCGTACCCTAACTCTAACCCTAACCCTAACCCTAACCCTTACCCATAACCTGCGGCGTACCCTAACCCATACAATAACCTGTATCCTAAGCCTTAACCTAACCCTAACCAATGACCTACACAGTACCCTCACCGGTACCCTAAGCCATACCCTAACCCTAACCCTAACACTAACCCTAACCCTAAACCCTACCCTATGCCGTACCCTCACCCATACCCTATCCCATAGCCTAAGCCGTACCCTAACCCTAATACTAACCCTAACCCTAACCCATAACCTACGCCGTACCCTCACCCGTACCCTAACCCGTACCCAAAGCCTTACCCTAACCCTAACCCTAACCCTCACCCATACCCAACGCCGTAACCTAACCCATATCCTAACCCGTATCCTAAGCCGTACCCTAACCCTAACCAATAACCTACGCAGTACCCTCACCAGTACCCTCACCCGTACCCTAAGCCATACCCTAACCCTAACCCTAACCCTAACCCATACGCTACGCCGTACCCTCACCCGTACCCTAAACCGTATCCTAAGCCGTACCCTAACCCTAAACCTAACCTATACCCTACGTCGTACCATCAACCGTACCCTAACCCGTACCCTACGCCGTACCCTAACCCTAACCCTAAACCTAACCCTAACCTGTACCCTACGCCGTACCCTAACCCGTACCCTAACCGTATCCTAAGCCGTATCCTAACCCTAACCAATACCCTACGCAGTACCCTCACCAGTACCCTCACCCGTACCCTAAGCCGTACCCTAAACCTAACCCTAACCCTAACCCTAACCCTAACCCATACCCTACGCCATACCCTAACCCGTACCCTAACCCGTATCCTAAGCCGTATCCTAACCCTAACCAATACCCTACGCAGTAACCTCACCCGTACCCTCACCCGTACCCTAAGCCGTACCCTAACCCCAACCCTAACCCTGACTCTAACCCTAATCCCTACCCTACGCCGTACCCTCACCCGTACCCTATCCCATACGCTAAGCCGTACCCTAACCCTAACACTAACACTAACCCTAACCCTAACCCTAACCCATACCCTACGCCGTACCCTCACCCGTAACCTAACCCGTACCCTAAGCCGTACCCTAACCCTAACCCTAACCTATACACTACGCCGTACCCTCACCCGTACCCTAACCCGTACCCTAAGCCGTACCCTAAACCTAACCCTAACCCTAACCCTAACCCATACCCTACGCGATACCCTAACCCGTACCCTAACCCGTACCCTAAGCCGTACCCTAACTCTAACCCTAACCCTAACCCTAACCCTTACCCATACCCTGCGCCGTACCCTAACACATACAATAACCTGTATCCTAAGCCTTAACCTAACCCTAACCAATGACCTACACAGTACCCTCACCCGTACCCTAAGCCATACCCTAACCCTAACCCTAACACTAACCCTAACCCATACGCTACGCCGTACCCTCACCCATACCCTAACCCGTATCCTAAGCCGTACCCTAACCCTAACCAATAACCTACGCAGTACCCTCACCAGTACCCTCACCCGTATCCTAAGCCCTACCCTAACCCTAACCCTAACCCTAACCCTAAACTACCCTTTACTGCTTTTGCCTCCATTAGATTTCCTAAACACTAGTGTTTTAAGGAACAGGTTAAAAAGAAAACCTTATGTGATTTTTTTATAATGTGTTTATTCTTTATCTTATCCTAGTGACTAAAATCTTCTCCATGGCTGAACCCCAAATAATATTCCTTTACGTGCTAAGTGGTATCTAGAGAGTGGGATAGGTTTAATAAATACCCTAATCCTAAAGTGTACCCTAAACCTAACCCATACCCTAACCCTAACGCGTACCCTAACCCTAACCAAAACCCTAACCCGAACACGTATGCTAATCCTAACCCGTACCCTAAACCAATCCCTAACCCTAAAACTAACCCTAACCCTAACCCTAACCCTAACCCATAACCTACGCCGTACCCTCACCCGTACCCTGACCCGTACTCTAAGCCGTACCCTAACCCTAACCCTAACCCTAAACCATACGCTACGCCGTACCCTCACCCATACCCTAACCCGTATCCTAAGCCGTACCCTAACCCTAACCCTAAATTATACCCTATGCCGTAACCTCACCCGTACCCTAACCCGTACCCTAAGCCGTACCCTAACCCTAACCCTGACCCTAACCCTAACCCTAACCCTAACCCATACCGTACGCCATACCCTAACACGTACCCTAACCCGTATCCTAAGCCGTACCCTAACCCTAATCAATACCCTACGCAGTATCCACACCCATACACTCACCCGTACCCTAAGCCGTACCCTAACCCTAACCCTAACTCTAACCCTAACCCTAACCCCTACCCTATGCCATACCCTCACCTGTACCCTATCCCATAACCTAAGCCGTACCATAACCCTAACACTAACCCTAACCCTAACCCATAACCTACGCCGTACCGTCACCCGTACCCTAACACGTACCCTAAGACGTACCGTAACCCTAACCCTAACACTAACCCTAACCCACACTCTACGCCGTACCCTAACCCGTACCCTAACACGTATCCTAAGCCGTACCCTAACCCTAACCAATACGCTACTCAGTACCGTCACCCGTACCCTCACCCGTACTCTAAGCCATACCCTAACCCTAACCCTAACCGCTACCCTACGCCGTACCCTCACCCGTACCCTATCCCATACCCTAAGCCGTACCCTAACCCTAACACTAACCCTAACCGTAACCCTAACCCTAAACTACCCTTGATTGCTTTTGCCTCTATTAGATTTCCTAAGCACTAGTGTTTTAAGGAACAGGTTAAAAAGAAAATCCTAATGTGATTTTTTTATAATGTGTTTATTCTTTATCTTATCCTAGTGACTAAAATCTTCTCCATGGCTGGATCCCTAATAATATTCCTTTACGTGCTAAGTGGTATCTAGAGAGTGGGATAGGTTTAATAAATACCCTAATCCTAACGTGCACCCTAACCCTAACCCATACCCTAACCCTAACGCGTACCCTAACCCTAACCCAAAACCTAACCCTAACACGTACGCTAATCCTAACCCGTACCCTAAACCAATCCCTAACCCTAAAACTAACCCTAACCCTAACCCTAACCCTAAACCTTACCCTACGCCGTACCCTCACCCGTACCCTAACCCGTACCCTAAGACGTACCCTAACCCTAACCCTAACCCATACGCTACCCGTACCCTCACCCGTACCCTAACCCGTATCCTAAGCCGTACCCTAACCCTAACCCTAACCCTAACCCTAACCCTAACCCATACCCTACGCCATACCCTAACCCGTACCCTAACCCGTATCCTAAGCCATATCCTAACCCTAACCAATACCCTACGCAGTACCCTCACCCGTACCCTCACCCGTACCCTAAGCCGTACCCTAACCCCAACCCTAACCCTAACTCTAACCCTAACCCCTACCCTACGCTGTACCCTCACCCGTACCCTATCCCATACGCTAACACGTACCCTAACCCTAACACTAACACTAACCCTAACCCTAACCCTAACCCATACCCTACGCCGTACCCTCACCTGTAACCTAACCCGTACCCTAAGTCGTACCCTAACCCTAACCCTAACCTATACACTACGCCGTACCCTCACCCGTACCCTAACCCGTACCCTAAGCCGTACCCTAACTCTAACCCTAACCCTAACCCTAACCCTTACCCATACCCTGCGCCGTACCCTAAACCATACAATAACCTGTATCCTAAGCCTTAACCTAACCCTAACCAATGACCTACACAGTACCCTCACCCGTACCCTAAGCCATACCCTAATCCTAACCCTAACACTAACCCTAACCCTAAACCCTACCCTATGCCGTACCCTCACCATACCCTATCCCATACCCTAAGCCGTACCCTAACCCTAACACTAACCCTAACCCTAACTCTAACCCTAAACTACCGTTGACTGCTTTTGCCTCCATTAGATTTCCTAAGCACTAGTGTTTTAAGGAACAGGTTAAAAAGAAAATCCTAATGTGATTTTTTTATAATGTGTTTATTCTTTATCTTATCCTAGTGACTAAAATCTTCTCCATGGCTGTACCCTAAATAATATTCCTTTACGTGCTAAGTGGTATCTAGAGAGTGGGATAGGTTTAATAAATACCCTAATCCTAAAGTGTACCCTAAACCTAACCCACACCTTAACCCTAATGCGTACCCTAACCCTAACCCAAACCCTAACCCTAACACGTACGCTAATCCTAACCCGTACCCTAAACCAATCCCTAACCCTAAAACTAACCCTAACCCTAACCCTAACCCTAACCCATACGCTACGCCGTACCCTCACCCATAGCCTAACCCGTATCCTAAGCCGTACCCTAACCCTAAACCTAACCCTAACCTCTACCCTACGCCGTACCCTCACCAGTACCCTCACCCGTACCCAAAGCCTTACCCTAACCCTAACCCTAACCCTCACCCATACCCAACACCGTAACCTAACCCATATCCTAACCCGTATCCTAAGCCGTACCCTAACCCTAACCAATAACCTACGCAGTACCCTCACCAGTACCCTCACCCGTATCCTAAGCCCTACCCTAACCCTAACCCTAACCCTAACCCTAAACTACCCTTTACTGCTTTTGCCTCCATTAGATTTCCTAAACACTAGTGTTTTAAGGAACAGGTTAAAAAGAAAAGCTTATGTGATTTTTTTATAATGTGTTTATTCTTTATCTTATCCTAGTGACTAAAATCTTCTCCATGGCTGAACCCCAAATAATATTCCTTTACGTGCTAAGTGGTATCTAGAGAGTGGGATAGGTTTAATAAATACCCTAATCCTAAAGTGTACCCTAAACCTAACCCATACCCTAACCCTAACGCGTACCCTAACTCTAACCAAAACCCTAACCCGAACAAGTATGCTAATCCTAACCCGTACCCTAAAACAATCACTAACCTAAAACTAACCCTAACCCTAACCCTAACCCTAACCCATAACCTACGCCGTACCCTCACCCGTACCCTAACCCGTACCCTAAGCCGTACCCTAACCCTAACCCTAACCCATACGCTACGCCGTACCCTCACCCGTACCCTAACCCGTATCCTAAGCCGTACACTAACCCTAACCCTAACCCTAACCCTAACCGCTACCCTACACCGTACCCTATCCCATACCCTAAGCGGTACCCTAACCCTAACCCTAACCCTAACCCTAACCCGTATTCTAAGCCGTACCCTAACCATAACAAATACCCTACACAGT
The DNA here is from genome assembly GCF_028564815.1 of Eubalaena glacialis. Classification (NCBI taxonomy): domain Eukaryota; kingdom Metazoa; phylum Chordata; class Mammalia; order Artiodactyla; family Balaenidae; genus Eubalaena; species Eubalaena glacialis. The sequence goes on along the minus strand of NW_026871229.1, from coordinate 48,384 downwards.
ACCCTCACCCGTACCCTCACCCGTACCCTAAGCCATACCGTAACCCTAAACCTAACCCTAACCTATACACTACGCCATACCCTCACCCGTACCCTAACCCGTACCCTAAGCCGTACCCTAACCCTAACCCTAACCCTAAACCATACGCTATGCCGTACCCTCACCCGTACCCTAACCCGTATCCTAAGCCGTACCCTAACCCTAACCCTAAATCTAAACTATACCCTACGCCGTAACCTCACCCGTACCCTAACCCGTACCCTAAGCCGTACCCTAACCCTAACCCTAACCCTAACCCTAACCCAAACCGTACGCCATACCCTAACACGTACCCTAACCCGTATCCTAAGCCGTACCCTAACCCTAACCAATACCCTACGCAGTATCCTCACCCATACCCTCACCCGTACCCTAAGCCGTACCCTAACCCTAACCCTAACACTAACCCTAACCCTAACCCCTACCCTATGCCATAACCTCACCTGTACCCTATCCCATAACCTAAGCCGTACCATAACCCTAACACTAACCTTATCCCTAACCCATAACCTACGCCGTACCCTCACCCGTACCCTAACCCGTATCCTAAGCCGTACCCTAACCCTAACCCTAACCCTAACCCTAACCCATAACCTACGCCGTACCCTCACCTGTACCCTAACACGTACCCTAAGACATACCGTAACCCTAACCCTAACACTAACCCTAACCCTAACCCACACTCTACGCCGTACCCTAACCCGTACCCTAACACGTATCGTAAGCCGTACCCTAACCCTAACCAATACCCTACGCAGTACCCTCACCCGTACCCTCACCCGTAACCTAACCCGTACCCTAAGCCATACCCTAACCCTAACCCTAACCTATACACTACGCCGTACCCTCAACCGTACCCTAACCCGTACCCTAAGCTGTACCCTAACTCTAACCCTAACCCTATCCCTAACCCTTACCCATACCCTGCGCCGTACCCTAACCCATACAATAACCTGTATCCTAAGCCTTAACCTAACCCTAACCAATGACCTACACAGTACCCTCACCCGTACCCTAAGCCATACCCTAACCCTAACCCTAACACTAACCTTAACCCTAAACCCTACCCTATGCCGTATCCTCACCCGTACCCTATCCCGTACCCTAAGCCGTACCCTAACCCTAACACTAACCCTAACCCTAACCCTAAACTACCCTTGACTGCTTTTGCCTCCATTAGATTTCCTAAGCACTAGTGTTTTAAGGAACAGGTTAAAAAGAAAACCTTATGTGATTTTTTTATAATGTGTTTATTCTTTATCTTATCCTAGTGACGAAAATCTTCTCCATGGCTGGACCCTAAATAATATTCCTTTACGTGCTAAGTGGTATCTAGAGAGTGGGATAGGTTTAATAAATACCCTAATCCTAACGTGTACCCTAACCCTAACCCATACCCTAACCCTAATGCGTACCCTAACCCTAACCCAAACCCTATCCCTAACACGTACGCTAATCCTAATCCGTACCCTAAACCAATCCCTAACCCTAAAACTAACCCTAACCCTAACCCTAACCCTAACCCATACGCTACGCCGTACCCTCACCCATACCCTAACCCGTATCCTAAGCCGTACCCTAACCCTAAACCTAACCCTAAGCTCTACCCTACGCCGTACCCTCACCCGTACCCTAACCCGTACCCAAAGCCTTACCCTAACCCTAACCCTAACCCTCACCCATACCCAACGCCGTAACCTAACCCATATCCTAACCCGTATCCTAAGCCGTACCCTAAGCCTAACCAATAACCTATGCAGTACCCTCACCAGTACCCTCACCTGTATCCTAAGCCCTACCCTAACACTAACCCTAACCCTAACCCTAAACTACCCTTTACTGCTTTTGCCTCCATTAGATTTCCTAAACACTAGTGTTTTAAGGAACAGGTTAAAAAGAAAACCTTATGTGATTTTTTTATAATGTGTTTATTCTTTATCTTATCCTAGTGACTAAAATCTTCTCCATGGCTGAACCCCAAATAATATTCCTTTACGTGCTAAGTGGTATCTAGAGAGTGGGATAGGTTTAATAAATACCCTAATCCTAAAGTGTACCCTAAACCTAACCCATACCCTAACCCTAACGCGTACCCTAACCCTAACCAAAAACCTAACCCGAACACGTATGCTAATCCTAACCCGTACCCTAAACCAATCCCTAACCCTAAAACTAACCCTAACCCTAACCCTAACCCATAACCTACACCGTACCCTCACCCGTACCCTAACCCGTACCCTAAGCCGTACCCTAACCCTAACCCTAACCCTAAACCATACGCTACGCCGTACCCTCACCCGTACCCTAACCCTTATCCTAAGCCTTACCCTAACCCTAACCCTAACCCTAAACTATACCCTACGCCGTAACCTCACCCGTACCCTAACCCGTACCCTAAGCCGTACCCTAACCCTAACCCTAACCCTAACCCTAACCCTAACCCTAACCCATACCGTACGCCATACCCTAACACGTACCCTAACCCGTATCCTAAGCCGTACCCTAACCCTAACCAATACCCTACGCAGTATCCTCACCCATACCCTCACCCGTACCCTAAGCCGTACCCTAACCCTAACCCTAACCCTACCCCTAACCCTAACCCCTACCCTATGCCATACCCTCACCTGTACCCTATCCCATAACTTAAGCCGTACCATAACCCTAACACTAACCCTAACCCTAAACCATAAACTACGCCGTACCCTCACCCGTAACCTAACCCGTATCCTAAGCCGTACCCTAACCCTAACCGTAACCCTAACCCTAACCCATAACCTACGCCGTACCCTCATCCGTACCCTAACACGTACCCTAAGACGTACCGTAACCCTAACCCTAACACTAACCCTAACCCTAACCCACACTCTACGCCGTACCCTAACCCGTACCCTAACACGTATCCTAAGCCGTACCCTAACCCTAAGCAATACCCTACGCAGTACCCTCACCCGTACCCTCACCCGTACCCTAAGCCATACCCTAACCCTAACCCTAACCCTAACTCTAACCCCTACCCTACGCCGTACCCTCACCCGTATCCTATCCCATACCCTAAGCCGTACCCTAACCCTAACACTAACCCTAACCCTAACCCTAACCCTAAACTACACTTGATTGCTTTTGCCTTTATTAGATTTCCTAAGCACTAGTGTCTTAAGGAACAGGTTAAAAAGAAAATCCTAATGTGATTTTTTTATAATGTGTTTATTCTTTATCTTATCCTAGTGACTAAAATCTTCTCCATGGCTGGATCCCTAATAATATTCCTTTACGTGCTAAGTGGTATCTAGAGAGTGGGATAGGTTTAATAAATACCCTAATCCTAACGTGTACCCTAACCCTAACCCATACCCTAACCCTAACGCGTACCCTAACCCTAACCCAAAACCTAACCCTAACACGTACGCTAATCCTAACCCGTACTCTAAACCAATCCCTAAACCTAAAACTAACCCTAACCCTAACCCTAACCCTAACCCTTACCCTACGCCGTACCCTCACCCGTACCCTAACCCGTACCCTAAGACGTACCCTAAACCTAACCCTAACCCATACGCTACGCCGTACCCTCACCCGTACCCTAACCCGTATCCTAAGCCGTACCCTACCCCTAAACCTAACTCTAACCTCTACCCTACGCCGTACCCTCACCCGTACCCTAACCCGTACCCAAAGCCTTACCCTAACCCTAACCCTAACCCTCACCCATACCCAACGCCGTAACCTAACCCATATCCTAACCCGTATCCTAAGCCGTACCCTAACCCTAACCAATAACCTACGAAGTACCCTCACCATTACCCTCACCCGTATCCTAAGCCCTACCCTAACCCTAACCCTAACCCTAACCCTAAACTACCCTTTACTGCTTTTGCCTCCATTAGATTTCCTAAACACTAGTGTTTTAAGGAACAGGTTAAAAAGAAAACCTTATGTGATTTTTTTATAATGTGTTTATTCTTTATCTTATCCTAGTGACTAAAATCTTCTCCATGGCTGAACCCCAAATAATATTCCTTTACGTGCTAAGTGGTATCTAGAGAGTGGGATAGGTTTAATAAATACCCTAATCCTAACGTGTACCCTAACCCTAACCCACACCCTAACCCTAATGCGTACCCTAACCCTAACCCAAAGCCTAACTCTAACACGTACGCTAATCCTAACCCGTACCCTAAACCAATCCCTAACCCTAAAACTAACCCTAACCCTAACCCTAACCCTAACCCATAACCTACGCCGTACCCTCACACGTACCCTAACACGTACCCTAAGACGTACCGTAACCCTAACCCTAACACTAACCCTAACCCTAACCCACACTCTACGCCGTACCCTAACCCTTACCCTAACACGTATCCTAAGCCGTACCCTAACCCTAACCAATACCCTATGCAGTACCCTCACCCGTACCCTAAGCCATACCCTAACCCCAACCCTAACCCTAAACCTAACCCCTACCCTATGCCGTACCCTCACCCGTACCCTATCCCATACCCTAAGCCGTACCCTAACCCTAACACTAACCCTAACCCTAACCCTAACCCTAAACTACCCTTGATTGCTTTTGCCTCTATTAGATTTCCTAAGCACTAGTGTTTTAAGGAACAGGTTAAAAAGAAAATCCTAATGTGATTTTTTTATAATGTGTTTATTCTTTATCTTATCCTACTGACTAAAATCTTCTCCATGGCTGGATCCCTAATAATATTCCTTTACGTGCTAAGTGGTATCTAGAGAGTGGGATAGGTTTAATAAATACCCTAATCCTAACGTGTACCCTAACCCTAACCCATACCCTAACCCTAACGCGTACCCTAACCCTAACCCAAAACCTAACCCTAACACGTACGCTAATCCTAACCTGTACCCTAAACCAATCCCTAACCCTAACGCAGTACCCTCACCCGTACCCTCACCCGTACCCTAAGCCTTACCCTAACCCCAACCCTAACCCTAACTCTAACCCTAACCCCTACCCTACGCCGTACCCTCACCCGTACCCTATCCCATACGCTAAGCCGTACCCTAACCCTAACACTAACACTAACCGTAACCCTAACCCATACCCTACGCCGTACCCTCACCGTACCCTAACCCGTACCTTAAGCCGTACCCTAACCCTAACCCTAACCCTAACCCATACGCTACGCCGTACCCTCACCCGTACCCTAACCCGTATCCTAAGCCGTACCCTAACCCTAACCCTAACCCTAACTGCTACCCTACGCCGTACCCTATCCCATACCATAAGCGGTACCCTAACCCTAACACTAACCCTAACCCTAACCCATACCCTACGCCGTACCCTAACCCATACCCTAACCCGTATTCTAAGCCGTACCCTAACCATAACCAATACCCTACACAGTACCCTCACACGTACCCTCACCCGTACCCTAAGCCATACCCTAACCCTAAACCTAACCCTAACCTATACACTATGCCATACCCTCACCCGTACCCTAACCCGTACCCTAAGCCGTACCCTAACCCTAACCCTAAACCATATGCTACGCCGTACCCTCACCCGTACCCTAACCCGTATCCTAAGCCGTACCCTAACCCTAACCCTAACTCTAAACTATACCCTACGCCGTAACCTCACCCGTACCCTAACCCGTACCCTAAGCCGTACCCTAACCCTAACCCTAACCCTAACCCTAACCCTAACCCATACCGTACTCCATACCCTAACACGTACCCTAACCCGTATCCTAAGCCGTACCCTAATCCTAAACCTAACCCTAACCTCTACCCTACGCCGTACCCTCAACCGTACCCTAACCCGTACCCAAAGCCTTACCCTAACCTTAACCCTAACCCTCACCCATACCCAACGCCGTAACCTAACCCATATCCTAACCCGTATCCTAAGCCGTACCCTAACCCTAACCAATAACCTATGCAGTACCCTCACCAGTACCCTCACCCGTATCCTAAGCCCTACCCTAACCCTAACCCTAACCCTAAACTACCCTTTACAGCTTTTGCCTCCATTAGATTTCCTAAACACTAGTGTTTTAAGGAACAGGTTAAAAAGAAAACCTTATGTGATTTTTTTATAATGTGTTTATTCTTTATCTTATCCTAGTGACTAAAATCTTCTCCATGGCTGAACCCCAAATAATATTCCTTTACGTGCTAAGTGGTATCTAGAGAGTGGGATAGGTTTAATATATACCCTAATCCTAAAGTGTACCCTAAACCTAACCCATACCCTAACCCTAACGCGTACCCTAACCCTAACCAAAACCCGAACCCGAACACGTATGCTAATCCTAACCCGTACCCTAAACCAATCCCTAACCCTAAAACTAACCCTAACCCTAACCCTAACCCTAAACCATACGCTACGCCGTACCCTCACCCGTACCCTAACCCGTACCCTAAGCCGTACCCTAACCCTAACCCTAACCCTAACCCATAACCTACACCGTACCCTCACCCGTACCCTAACCCGTACCCTAAGCCGTACCCTAACCCTAACCCTAACCCTAACCCATAACCTACACCGTACCCTCACCCGTACCCTAACCCGTACCCTAAGCCGTACCCTAACCCTAACCCTAACCCTAACCCTAACCCTAACCCTAACCCATACCGTACGCCATACGCTAACACGTACCCTAACCCGTATCCTTAGCCGTACCCTAACCCTAACCAATACCCTACGCAGTATCCTCACCCATACCCTCACCCGTAGCCTAAGCCGTACCCTAACCCTAAACCTAACCCTAACCCTAACCCTAACCCCTACCATATGCCATACCCTCACCTGTACCCTATCCCATAACCTAAGCCGTACCATAACCCTAACACTAAACCTAACCCTAAACCATAACCTATGCCGTACCCTCACCCGTACCCTAACCCGTATCCTAAGCCGTACCCTAACCCTAACCCTAACCCTAACCCTAACCCATAACCTACGCCGTACCCTCACCCGTACCCTAACACGTACCCTAAGACGTACTGTAACCCTAACCCTAACACTAACCCTAACCCTAACCCACACTCTACGCCGTACCCTAACCCGTACCCTAACACGTATCCTAAGCCGTACCCTAACCCTAAGCAAAACCCTACGCAGTACCCTCACCCGTACCCTCACCCGTACCCTAAGCCATACCCTAACCCTAACCCTAACCCTAACCCTAACCCCTAACCTACGCCGTACCCTCACCCGTATCCTATCCCATACCCTAAGCCGTACCCTAACCCTAACACTAACCCTAACCCTAACCCTAAACTACCCTTGATTGCTTTTGCCTTTATTAGATTTCCTAAGCACTAGTGTTTTAAGGAACAGGTTAAAAAGAAAATCCTAATGTGATTTTTTTATAATGTGTTTATTCTTTATCTTATCCTAGTGACTAAAATCTTCTCCATGGCTGGATCCCTAATAATATTCCTTTACGTGCTAAGTGGTATCTAGAGAGTGGGATAGGTTTAATAAATACCCTAGTCCTAACGTGTACCCTAACCCTAACCCATACCCTAACCCTAACGCATACCCTAACCCTAACCCAAAATCTAACCCTAACACGTACGCTAATCCTAACCCGTACCCTAAACCAATCCCTAACCCTAAAACTAACCCTAACCCTAACCCTAACCCTAAACCTTACCCTATGCCGTACACTCACCCGTACCCTAACCCGTACACTAAGACGTACCCTAACCCTAACCCTAACCCATACGCTACGCCGTACCCTCACCCGTACCCTAACCCGTATCCTAAGCCGTACCCTAACCCTAAACCTAACCCTAACCTCTACCCTACGCCGTACCCTCACCCGTACCCTAACCCGTACCCTAACCCTAACCCTAACCCTCACCCTAACCCTCACCCATACCCAACGCCGTAACCTAACCCATATCCTAACCCGTATCCTAAGCCGTACCCTAACCCTAACCAATAACCTACGCAATACCCTCACCAGTACCCTCACCCGTATCCTAAGCCCTACCCTAACCCTAACCCTAACCCTAACCCTAAACTACCCTTTACTGCTTTTGCCTCCATTAGATTTCCTAAACACTAGTGTTTTAAGGAACAGGTTAAAAAGAAAACCTTATGTAATTTTTTTATAATGTGTTTATTCTTTATCTTATCCTAGTGACTAAAATCTTCTCCATGGCTGAACCCCAAATAATAATCCTTTACGTGCTAAGTGGTATCTAGAGAGTGGGATAGGTTTAATAAATACCCTAATCCTAAAGTGTACCCTAAACCTAACCCATACCCTAACCCTAACGTGTACCCTAACCCTAACCAAAACCCTAACCCGAACAAGTATGCTAATCCTAACCCGTACCCTAAACCAATCCCTAACCCTAAAACTAACGCTAACCCTAACCCTAACCCTAACCCATAACCTACGCCGTACCCTCACCCATACCCTAACCCGTACCCTAAGCCGTACCCTAACCCTAACCCTAACCCTAACCCATACGCTACGCCGTACCCTCACCCGTACCCTAAACCGTATCCTAAGCCGTACCCTAACCCTAACCCTAACCCTAACCCTAACCGCTACCCTACGCTGTACCCTATCCCATACCCTAAGCGGTACCCTAAACCTAACACTAACCCTAAACCTAACCCTAACCCCTACCCTACGCCGTACCCTCACCCGTAACCTATCCCATACCCTAAGCCATACCCTAACCCTAACACTAACCCTAACCCTAAACGTAACCCCTACCCTATGCCGTACCCTCACCCGTACCCTATCCCATACCCTAAGCCGTACCCTAACCCTAACCCTAACCCTAACATATACACTACGCCATACCCTCACCCGTACCCTAACCCGTACCCTAAGCCGTACCCTAACCCTAACCCTAACCCTAACCTATACACTACTCCGTACCCTCACCCGTACCCTAAGCCGTACCCTAAGCCGTACCCTAACCCTAACCCTAACCTTAACCCTAACCCATACCCTACGCCGTAACCTAACCCGTACCCTAACCCGTATTCTAAGCCGTACCCTAACCATAACCAATAGCCTACAGAGTACCCTCACCCGTACCCTCACCCGTACCCTAAGCCATACCCTAACCCTAACCCTAACCCTAACCTATACACTACGCCATACCCTCACCCGTACCCTAACCCTTACCCTGAGCCGTACCCTAACACTAACCCTAACCCTAAACCATACGCTACGCCGTACCCTCACCCGTACCCTAACCCGTACCCTAAGCCGTACCCTAACCCTAACCCTAACCCTAACCTTAACCCCTACCCTATGCCATACCCTCACCTGTACCCTATCCCATAACCTAAGCCGTACCATAACCCTAACACTAACCCTAACCCTAACCCATAACCTACGCCGTAACCTCACCCGTACCCTAACCCGTATCCTAAGCCGTACCCTAAACCTAACCCTAACACTAACCCTAACCCTAAACCATAACCTACGCCGTACCCTCACCCGTACTCTAACACGTACCCTAAGACGTACCATAACCCTCACCCTAACACTAACCCTAACCCTAACCCACACTCTACGCCGTACCCTAACCCGTACCCTAACACGTATCCTAAGCCATACCCTAACCCTAACCAATACCCTACGCAGTACCCTCACCCGTACCCTCACCCGTACCTTAAGGCATACCCTAACTCTAACCCTAACCCTAACCCCTACCCTATGCCGTACCCTCACCCGTACCCTATCCCATACACTAAGCCGTACCCTAACCCTAACACTAACACTAACCCTAACCCTAACCCTAACCCTTACCCTACGCCGTACCCTCACCCGTAACCTAACCCGTACCCTAAGCCGTACCCTAACCCTAACCCTAACCTATACGCTACGCCGTACCCTCACCCTTACCCTAACCCGTACCCTAAGCCGTACCCTAACCCTAACACTAACCTATACACTACGCCGTACCCTCACCCGTACCCTAAGCCGTACCCTAACTCTAACCCTAACCCTAACCCTTACCCATACCCTGCGCCGTACCCTAACCCATACAATAACCCGTATCCTAAGCCTTAACCTAACCCTAACCAATGACCTACACAGTACCCTCACCCGTACCCTAAGCCATACCCTAACCCTAACCCTAACACTAACCCTAACCCTAAACCCTACCCTATGCCGTACCCTCACCCATACCCTATCCCATACCCTAAGCCGTACCCTAACCCTAACACTAACCCTAACCCTAAACTACCCTTGACTGCTTTTGCCTCCATTAGATTTCCTAAGCACTAGTGTTTTAAGGAACAGGTTAAAAAGAAAATCCTAATATGATTTTTTTATAATGTGTTTATTCTTTATCTTATCCTAGTGACGAAAATCTTCTCCATGGCTGGACCCTAAATAATATTCCATTACGTGCTAAGTGGTATCTAGAGAGTGGGATAGGTTTAATAAATACCCTAATCCTAACGTGTACCCTAACCCTAACCCATACCCTAACCCTAATGCGTACCCTAACCCTAACCCAAACCCTAACCCTAACACGTACGCTAATACTAACCCGTACCCTAAACCAATCCCTAACCCTAAAACTAACCCTAACCCTAACCCTAACCCTAACCCATACGCTACGCCGTACCCTCACCCATACCCTAACCCGTATCCTAAGCCGTACCCTAACCCTAAACCTAACCCTAACCTCTACCCTACGCCGTACCCTCACCCGTACCCTAACCCGTACCCAAAGCCTTACCCTAACCCTAACCCTAACCCTCACCCATACCCAACGCCGTAACCTAACCCATATCCTAACCCGTATCCTAAGCCGTACCCTAACCCTAACCAATAACCTACGCAGTACCCTCACCAGTACACTCACCCATATCCTAAGCCCTACCCTAACCCTAACCCTAACCCTAACCCTAAACTACCCTTTACTGCTTTTGCCTCCATTAGATTTCCTAAACACTAGTGTTTTAAGGAACAGGTTAAAAAGAAAACCTTATGTGATTTTTTTATAATGTGTTTATTCTTTATCTTATCCAATGACTAAAATCTTCTCCATGGCTGAACCCCAAATAATATTCCTTTACGTGCTAAGTGGTATCTAGAGAGTGGGATAGGTTTAATAAATACCCAAATCCTAAAGTGTACCCTAAACCTAACCCATACCCTAACCCTAACGCGTACCCTAACCCTAACCAAAACCCTAACCCGAACACGTATGCTAATCCTAACCCGTACCCTAAACCAATCCCTAACCATAAAACTAACCCTAACCCTAAGCCTAACCCATAACCTACACCGTACCCTCACCCATACCCTATCCCATACCCTAAGCCGTACCCTAACTCTAACCCTAACCCTAACCCTAACCCTTACCCATACCCTGCGCCGTACCCTAACCCATACAATAACCTGTATCCTAAGCCTTAACCTAACCCTAACCAATGACCTACACAGTACCCTCACCCGTACCCTAAGCCATACCCTAACCCTAACCCTAACCCTAACCCTAACCCTAAACTATACCCTACGCCGTAACCTCACCCGTACCCTAACCCGTACCCTAAGCCGTACCCTAACCCTAACCCTAAACATAACCCTAACCCTAACCCTAACCCACATCGTACGCCATACCCTAACACGTACCCTAACCCGTATCCTAAGCCGTACCCTAACCCTAACCAATACCCTACGCAGTACCCTCACCCGTACCCTCACCCGTACCCTAAGCCGTACCCTAACCCTAACCCTAACCCTAACCCCTACCCTACGCCGTACCCTCACCCGTACCCTATCCCATACCCTAAGCCGTACCCTAACCCTAACACTAACCCTAACCCTAACCTTAACCCTAAACTTCCCTTGACTGCTTTTGCCTCCATTAGAATTCCTAAGCACGAGTGTTTTAAGGAACAGGTTAAAAAGAAAATCCTAATGTGATTTTTTTATAATGTGTTTATTCTTTATCTTATCCTAGTGACGAAAATCTTCTCCATGGCTGGATCCTAAATAATATTCCTTTACGTGCTAAGTGGTATCTAGAGAGTGGGATAGGTTTAATAAATACCCTAATCCTAACGTGTACCCTAACCCTAACCCACACCTTAACCCTAATGCGTACTCTAACCCTAACCCAAACCCTAACCCTAACACGTACGCTAATCCTAACCCGTACCCTAAACCAATCCCTAACCCTAAAACTAACCCTAACCCTTACCCTATCCCTAACCCATACGCTACGCCGTACCCTCACCCATACCCTAACCCGTATCATAAGCCGTACCCTAACCCTAAACCTAACCCTAACCTCTACCCTACGCCGTACCCTCACCCGTACCCTAACCCGTACCCAAAGCCTTACCCTAACCCTAACCCTAACCCTCACCCATACCCAACGCCGTAACCTAACCCATATCCTAACCCGTATCCTAAGCCGTACCCTAACCCTAACCAATAACCTACGCAGTACCCTCACCAGTACCCTCACCGGTATCCTAAGCCCTACTCTAACCCTAACCCTAACCCTAACCCTAAACTACCCTTTACTGCTTTTGCCTCCATTAGATTTCCTAAACACTAGTGTTTTAAGGAACAGGTTAAAAAGAAAACCTTATGTGATTTTTTTATAATGTGTTTATTCTTTATCTTATCCTAGTGACTAAAATCTTCTCCATGGCTGAACCCCAAATAATATTCCTTCACGTGCTAAGTGGTATCTAGAGAGTGGGATAGGTTTAATAAATACCCTAATCCTAAAGTGTACCCTAAACCTAACCCATACCCTAACCCTAACGCGTACCCTAACCCTAACCAAAACCCTAACCCGAACACGTATGCTAATCCTAACCCGTACCCTAAACCAATCCCTAACCATAAAACTAACCCTAACCCTAACCCTAACCCATAACCTACACCGTACCCTCACCCATACCCTATCCCATACCCTAAGCCGTACCCTAACCCTATCACTAACCCTAACCCTAACCCTAACCCTAAACTACCCTTGATTGCTTTTGCCTCTATTAAATTTCCTAAGCACTAGTGTTTTAAGGAACAGGTTAAAAAGAAAATCCTAATGTGATTTTTTTATAATGTGTTTATTCTTTATCTTATCCTAGTGACTAAAATCTTCTCCATGGCTGGATCCCTAATAATATTCCTTTACGTGCTAAGTGGTATCTAGAGAGTGGGATAGGTTTAATAAATACCCTAATCCTAACGTGTACCCTAACCCTAACCCATACCCTAACCCTAACGCGTACCCTAACCCTAACCCAAAACCTAACCCTAACACGTACGCTAATCCTAACCTGTACCCTAAACCAATCCCTAACCCTAAAACTAACCCTAACCCTTACCCTACGCCGTACCCGCACCCGTACCCTAACCCGTACCCTAAGACGTACCCTAACCCTAACCCTAACCCATACGCTACGCCGTACCCTCACCCGTACCCTAACCCGTATCCTAAGCCGTACCCTAACCCTAACCCTAACCCTAACCCTAACCCTAATCCTAACCCATACCCTACGCCATACCCTAACCCGTACACTAACCCGTATCCTAAGCCGTATCCTAACCCTAACCAATACCCTACGCAGTACCCTCACCCGTACCCTCACCCGTACCGTAAGCCGTACCCTAACCCCAACCCTAACCCTAACTCTAACCCTTACCCCTACCCTACGCCGTACCCTCACCCGTACCCTTTCCCATACGCTAATCCGTACCCTAACCCTAACACTAACACTAACCCTAACCCTAACCCTAACCCATACCCTACGCCGTACCCTCACCCGTAACCTAACCCGTACCCTAAGCCGTACCCTAACCCTAACCCTAACCTATACACTACGCCGTACCCTCACCCGTACCCTAACCCGTACCCTAAGCCGTACCCTAACTCTAACCCTAACCCTAACCCTAACCCTTACCCATACCCTGCGCCGTACCCTAACCCATACAATAACCTGTATCCTAAGCCTTAACCTAACCCTAACCAATGACCTACACAGTACCCTCACCCGTACCCTAAGCCATACCCTAACCCTAACCCTAACACTAACCCTAACCCTATCCCTAACCCTAAACTACCCTTGATGGCTTTTGCCTCCATTAGATTTCCTAAGCACTAGTGTTTTAAGGAACAGGTTAAAAAGAAAATCCTAATGTGATTTTTTTATAATGTGTTTATTCTTTATCTTATCCTAGTGACGAAAATCTTCTCCATGGCTGGACCCTAAATAATATTCCTTTACGTGCTAAGTGGTATCTAGAGAGTGGGATAGGTTTAATAAATACCCTAATCCTAACGTGTACCCTAACCCTAACCCACACCCTAACCCTAATGCGTACCCTAACCCTAACCCAAACCCTAACCCTAACACGTACGCTAATCCTAACCCGTACCCTAAACCAATCCCTAACCCTAAAACTAACCCTAATCCTAACCCTAACCCTAACCCATACGCTACGCCGTACCCTCACCCATACCCTAACCCGTATCCTAAGCCGTACCCTAACCCTAAACCTAACCCTAACCTCTACCCTACGCCGTACCCTCACCCGTACCCTAACCCGTACCCAAAGCCTTACCCTAACCCTAACCCTAACCCTCACCCATACCCAATGCCGTAACCTAACCCATATCCTAACCCGTATCCTAAGCCGTATCCTAACCCTAACCAATAACCTACGCAGTACCCTCACCAGTACCCTCACCCGTATCCTAAGCCCTACCCTAACCCTAACCCTAACCCTAACCCTAAACTACCCTTTACTGCTTTTGCCTCCATTAGATTTCCTAAACACTAGTGTTTTAAGGAACAGGTTAAAAAGAAAACCTTATGTGATTTTTTTATAATGTGTTTATTCTTTATCTTATCCTAGTGACTAAAATCTTCTCCATGGCTGAACCCCAAATAATATTCCTTTACGTGCTAAGTGGTATCTAGAGAGTGGGATAGGTTTAATAAATACCCTAATCCTAAAGTGTACCCTAAACCTAACCCACACCCTAACCCTAACGCGTACCCTAACCCTAACCAAAACCCTAACCCGAACAAGTATGCTAATCCTAACCCGTACCCTAAACCAATCCCTAACCCTAAAACTAACCCTAACCCTAACCCTAACCCTAACCCATAACCTACGCCGTACCCTCACCCGTACCCTAACCCGTACCCTAAGCCGTACCCTAACCCTAACCCTAACCCTAACCCATACGCTACGCCGTACCCTCACCCGTACCCTAACCCGTACCCTAAGCCGTACCCTAACCCTAACCCTAACCCTAACCCTAACCCATACCGTACGCCATACCCTAACATGTACCCTAACCCGTATCCTAAGCCGTACTCTAAACCTAACCAATACCCTATGCAGTATCCTCACCCATACCCTCACCCGTACCCTAAGCCGTACCCTAACCCTAACCCTAACCGTAACCCCTACCCTATGCCATACCCTCACCTGTACCCTATCCCATAACCTAACCCTAACCATATCCCTAACACTAACCCTAACCCTAACCCATAACCTACGCCGTGCCCTCACCCGTACCCTAACCCGTATCCTAAGACGTACCGTAACCCTAACCAATACCCTACGCAGTATCCTCACCCATACCCTCACCCGTACCCTAAGCCGTACCCTAACCCTAACCCTAACCCTAACCCTAACCCTAACCCCTACCCTATGCCATACCCTCACCTGTACCCTATCCCATAACCTAAGCCGTACCATAACCCTAACACTAACCCTAACCCTAACCCATAACCTACGCCGTACCCTCACCCGTACCCTAACCCGTATCCTAAGCCGTACCCTAACCCTAACCCTAACCCTAACCCTAACCCATAACCTACGCCGTACCCTCACCCGTACCCTAACACGTACCCTAAGATGTACCGTAACCCTAACCCTAACACTAACCCTAACCCTAACCCACACTCTACGCTGTACCCTAACCCGTACCCTAACACGTATCCTAAGCCGTACCTTAACCCTAACCAATACCCTACGCAGTACCCTCACCCGTACCCTCACCCGTACCCTAAGCCGTACCCTAACCCTAACCCTAACCCATACGCTACGCCGTACCCTCACACGTACCCTAACCCGTATCCTAAGCCGTACCCTAACCCTAACCCTAACCCTAACCCTAACCCTAACCCTAACCCTAACCCATACCCTACGCCATACCCTAACCCGTACCCTAACCCGTATCCTAAGCCGTATCCTAACCCTAACCAATACCCTACGCAGTACCCTCACCCGTACCCTCACCCGTACCCTAAGCCGTACCCTAACCCCAACCCTAACCCTACTTCTAACCCTAACCCCTACCGTATGCCGTACCCTCACCCGTACCCTATCCCATACGCTAAGCCGTACCCTAACCCTAACACTAACACTAACCCTAAACCTAACCCTAACCCATACCCTACGCCGTACCCTCACCCGTAACCTAACCCGTACCCTAAGCCGTACCCTAACCCTAACCCTAACCTATACATTACGCCGTATCCTCACCCGTACCCTAACCCGTACCCTACACCGTACCCTCTCCTGTACCTTAACACGTACCCTAACCCTAACCCTAACCCTAACCATAACCCTAAACTACCCTTGACTGCTTCTGCCTCCAATAGATTTCCTAAGCACTATTGTTTTAAGGAACAGGTTAAAAAGAAAATCCTAATGTGATTTCTTTATAATGTGCGTGTTCTTTATCTTATCTTAGTGTCTAAAATGTTCTCCATGGCTGGACCCCAAATAATATTCCTTTACGTGCTCAGTGGTATGTAGAGAGTGGAATCGGTTTAATAAATAACCCAACCCTAATGCGTATCCTAACCCTAACCCATACCCTAACCCTAAAACGTACCGTAATCCGAACCCGTACCATAAACCTACCCTAACACTAAAAGTAACCCTAATCCTAACCCATACCCTACACCGTACCCTCACCTGTACCCTAACCCTAACCCTAAACCTAACCCTAACCCATACCCTACGCCGTACCCTCATTCATACCCTAACACGTACCCTAAGCCGTACCCTAACCCTAACCCTAACCCTACCCATAACCATAACCCTAAAGTACCCTTGACTGCTTCTGCCTCCAATAGATTTCCTCAGCACTAGTGTTTTAAGGAACAGGTTAAAAAGAGAATCCTAATGTGATTTCTTTATAATGTGTGTGTTCTTTATCTTATCCTAGTGTCTAAAATCTTCTCCATGGCTGCACCCCAAATAATATTCCTTTACGTGCTAAGTGGTATCTAGAGAGTGGGATAGGTTTAATAAATACCCTAACACTAACGCGTACCCTAACCTAACACATACCCTAACCTTCACACGTACCCTAATCCTAACCCGTTCCCTAAACCTAGCCCTAAGTCTAAAACTAACCCTAACCCTAACTCATACCCTACGCCGTACCCTAACCCGTACCCTAAGCCGTACCCTAACCCTAACCCTAACCCTAACCCTTACCCTCAACTACCCTTGACTGCTTCTGCCTCCAATAAATTTTCTATGCACTAGTGTTTTACGGGACAAGTTAAAAAGAAAATCCTAATGTGATTTCTTTGTAATGTGTGTGTTCTTTATCTTATCCTAGTGTCTAAAATCTTCTCCATGGCTGGACCCCAAATAATATTCCTTTACGTGCTAAGTGGTATCTAGAGAGTGGTATAGGTTTAATAAATACCCTAACCCTAACGCGTACCCTAACCCTAACCCATACCCTAATCCTAACCCGCACCGTAAACCTAACCCAAACCCTAAAACTAACCCTAATCCTAACCGTAACTGATACCTTAACCCGTACCCTAACCCATAATATAAGCCGTACCCTATCCCTAACCCGAACCCTAAACCCAACCCTAACCCTAACCCTAACCCTGACACTCTCCCTATTTAAATCCTTGACACTGTCTTTAAATAATGTCCTGATGCAGTTCCTACCTGAGATGCTGATGCTCTCACTAAGACCTTGAAGTCTCTATCTGAAAAGCTGACACTGTCTGTAACTAATTTCCTGACTTTTTCCTTAACTAACCTCCTAATTTTGTCCCTAAATAACGCCCTGAAACTGGTCCTAACTATGGCCCTGATGCTGACCCTATCTAAGGCCCTGACGATGTCCGTAATAGACTTAGATGTCCCTCACTGTTGTCCTGATCCTGTCCATTACTAATGCCCTGAATATGTGCCTACGTAAGTCTCTGACCCTGTCCTAAGGCCCTGACCCTGTTCCTAAGTAAGGGCCTTGACACTGTCTCTACAGTATGCCCTGACACTGCCCCTAAATAACGGCCTGACACTGGTCCCAAGTATGGACCTGATCCTGTCCATAACTAAGGCCCTGAAGTTGTCCCTCATTAAGTCTCTGACACTGCCCTTAATAAGCCCCTGACCGTGTCCCTAGCTAATGGCCTAAGCTATAACTTACAAAGTCCCTAACACTATCCCCAAGATGCTGACACCCTGCCTAACTTAGGCTTTGATGTTGTCCCTTAGTGTTTAAGTGGTCACAAAATAACACCCTGATTCTATTACTAAGGCCCTGAATATATCCCTAAGAAAGTCTCTGAAGTGTCCCTAACTAACGGCCTAAACTGTCTCTTACTAAGGCCTTCAAGTTATCTCTGAGGGCCTGACAACACTGTCCCTAACAAAGGGCCTGTTGCTGGCCCTAACTAACGTCCTGATGCTGAACCTTACTGAGGCCCTGATGCTCTTCCTAACTAAGGCCTTGATGCCGATTCTACCTGAGGCCCTAAAACTGTCTGTGACTAATGGCCTGACTCTTTCCCTAACTAACACCCTAATTTTGTCCCTCATTAATGCCCTGACAATGGTCGACACTACAGCCCTGATGCTGGCCCAATCTAAGACCTTGACGATGTCCCTAATAGCCTTAGATGTCCCTCACTGTTGGCCTGACCCTGTCCCTAACCAAGGCCCTGACCCTCTTCCTAAAGCTGTGATGATGTCTCTACCTGAGGCACTGACACTGTCTATAACAATGGCCGACTCTTTCCCTAACACCCTGATGCTGCCCCTAATAGCCTCGTGTATCTCTCAGTAATGCCCTAATCCTGTCCATAACTAAGGCCCTGAATATGTCCTTAAGTAAGTCTCTGATGCTGTCCTTAACTAAGGCCCTGATACTCTCTATACCTAAGGCACTGACACTATCTATAATAATGGCCTGACTCTTTCCCTAACTAACACCCTGATGCTATCCCTAATTGAGGCCCTGAAGATGTCCCTAATACCTTTAGGTGTTCCTCAGTATCACCCTGATCCTGTCCATAACTAAGGCCCTGAATATGTCCCTAGGTACATCTCTGACGCTGTCCCTAACTAAGGCCCTGATGCTGTCTCTACCTCAGAACCTGACATTCTAATGTCCTGACTCTCCCTAACTAACATCCTGACGCTGCCCCTAAGTGAGGCCCTGACACTCTTCTTAACTAAGGACTTGCCGCTGTCCCTACCTAAAACCCTGACACTGCCTGTAACTAATGACCTGACTCTTTCCCTAATTAACACCCTAGTTTTGGCCCTAACTAAAGCCCTGACACTGGTTCTAATTATGGCCATGATGCTGGCTCTAAGGCCCTGAAGATATCCCTAAGTAACAGCCTGAATTGTGTCTAACTAAGGCTCTCACGTTATCTCTAACTTAGGCCCTGACGCTGTCCCTTATAGTCTAAGCTGTCATTAAATAATGCCCTGATCCTGTCCATAACTAAGGTTCTGAATATGTCCCTAAGTACATCTCTGATGATGTCCCTAACAGCCTGAACCGTCTCTTCAAGTTATCTCTGAGGATCTGACACTGGCCCTTACTAAGGCCTCACCCCGGGGTTGTCCCAGGCTGCTGGGCAGTTTTCTCTTGTCCTCATCTCTAGCCAGCTGCCTGCCATTGGCCACTCTAAGATTCTGCGATGCAGTGGTCCCACGTGGGATGTGCCTGTGTAGGCTCACCTGCGGGAGGAGAGTCATGGCCACTCCGCCCTCCAGGGGACTGCGGCTCAGGGTAGGAATCGCTCAGCCAGCGTCTGGACACAGGGTTCTGTGTCCTTGTTTGTTGTAAACCCCTTGGAGTTACCTCTAACATTTTTTAAATGGATCTCCCATCAGCATATTTATGATTTAAATTATTTACCACATTAAAATTCAGGAATGACATTATTAGAATGAGCAGGAAGACACAGGATGCCCCCCCCAATGATCTATTACTGGGAGGATTTAAAATTCTAATGAGAAAACACTCACTCTCCTCATCTTCTTGGACGTCAGCACAAGGCGGGAATCAGCAGCATTCTTTATTTATCCCTCTGATTTTCCAGAACCTTTCCTTCAAGGAGAAATCTCTGGGCTCTGTGGGAACTGTGAGTGGTGACCATCTGGTAAATCTGAGACTGAAAAGAAAGAGGAAAAGAGATAGAGGAGGAGATGAGAATTGGTGATGGGGAGAAACAGGGGCATCCACGTTCAATCTCAGGCTGAGAGTCTGGGTTAATCTCCAACGAACCTAAGGACCACCAGGAGCTGGTCCCACTGGCCTTGTCACCTGGTATGGGGATTGGGGACAGCCAAACCACCATGGCCACTTTCAGAGAAATAAAGAAAGTGGGAGGGCACCCCTGGGAGCCAGGTTGAAAATGGTCATGCTGTGAAATAATAAGATGCCCTTTTCAGAAAAGTGAAGACGGTTCTCTTGGTTCTCAAAGACTTGCAAATACTGTGTCCTTCTGGAGGCATGCTGAAGGCTTCAGCCTTTGAGGGCAGTAATGGGAGTGCATCTGGGCTCAAAACCATCCAGCACTCACTCCTTGAGGGTGCAGAGGATGACCAGTGTCCACCCCTCGGGTGCTGTGGGGCCTGAGATCCCCTGATCACCGAGGACGGGAGGGGCCGCACAGACACTCCACTGGACCACCAGGGGCTTGGCTGGTGGGCTACAGTCCTTTATCAGATACATGGTTTGCAAACATCTTGTGCCATTTTGGATGGTGGATTATCTTATTCCTTGCTCCTTTTATACACAACTGTTTTTCATTTTGAGGAAGTCCAATTCATCTATCTTATCTTTTGTTGCTTGTGCTTTTGGTAGCAGATCTAAGAAATCATGACCAAATCCAAGGTCATGAAGATTTACTCTCATGTTTTCTTCTACGAGTTTTATCATTTTGGTTCTTGCATCTAGGCCTTTGGTCCATTTTGCGTTGATTTTTGTATATGGCGTGAGGGGAGGTAAGGGTCCAAGTTTATTCTTCTGCATGTGGGTATCCAGTCGTTCCAGAACCTGTGCTAACTGTTTGGGAGAAAATACGTGCAAATGATGCGACCAACAAGGGCCTAATTCTAAAATATACAAACAGCTCATACAACTCAAAAAAGAAAAAAGAATCAAAAAATAGGCAGAAGGTCTAAATAGACATTTCTGCAAAGACATACAGATGGCCAATAGGCACATGAAAAGATGCTCCACATCACTAATTATTAGAGAACGCAAATCAAAACTACAGTGAGTTATCACTTCATAGTGGTCAGAATGGCCATCATTAAAATGTCTAGAAATAAATGCTGGAGGGGGTGTGGAGAAAAGGGAACCCTCCTACACTACTGGTGGGAATGTAAATTGATGCAGCCACTATGGAAAACAGTACGGAGGTTCCTCAAAAACTAAAAATAGAATTACCATATGAACCAGCAATCCCACTCCTGGGCACATATCCAGACAAAACTATAATTTGAAAAGATACATGCACCCCAGCATTCACAGCAGCACTATTCACAATAGCCAAGACATGGAAGCAACCTGAATGTCCCTCAACAGATGAATGGATATAGAAGATATGATACATATATACAATGGAATATTACTCAGCCATAAAACAGAATGAAATAATGCCATCTGCAGCTACATGGATGGACCTAGAGATTATCATACAAAGTGAAGTAAGTCAGACAGAGAACGACAAATACCATATGATATCACTTATATGTGGATTATAAAATGAGACCCAAATGAACCTATCTACAGAACAAAAACAGACTCTCAAATATAGAAAACAGACTTGTGGTTGTCAAGGGGAAGACAGGCGAGAGAGATGGATTGGGAGTTTGGGATTAGTAGATGCAAATTATTATATATAGGATGGATAAACAAGGTCTTACTGTACAGCACAGGGAACTATATTCAATACCCTGTAATAAACCATAATGGAAAAGAATACGAAAAATATGTATATATGTATGTATGTATATATGAATCACTTTGCTGTACAGTAGAAATTAACACAACATTGTAGGTCAACTATACTTCAGTATCAATTAGTTTGAAGGCACTTTTATAAATTAGGCCTTATTTCTCTTGTCCTTTCATCCTGGGACAAATGTATAACAGAAACTAACCTGGATTACTCCGGGATGAACTCATATCACACAGAACTTTAATTGTTGAACAAACCATGAATACCAGTTACACCATGGGATGTCCTGATCCAATATGAAGTTTGTATACCTTGTATCAAGCCTGCAGATTCCACTAAATTTGGAAATTCAAACTGAAATGAAGCCACCTATCCCATGACTTCTCCACAACTAGTTATACAACATCAATTGGAAACCATATACAATCAAATGAATGCAGACAGACACAACTATAGCCTTCCTTTTTTTTCCTTTTAGATAAAGAGGGTATTTAAGGTGATGTCTTGGGCCGTTTCAGGGTGTTACTCAATTTCCTGGGTATCTGCCATGCACACAGGAAGTACACGTTAGTTAAATTGTTTGTGCAACTATATGAAGGTAGTTAATACCACAAAACTGTATACGTAAAGTGAATTAAACGCTAAAGTCATGTTTTGTATTTTTAATGACAAAGAAAAAAAAGTGTAGCGCTGATATTTGTTACAGAAATGAACATTAAAAACATTCTTAGTGAAAAAGCCATACAGAAAAGGCCACCTAGATCCCATATTCATCTTGTCTGCTTCAAATCCATCAAGGTTGTCCAAATGAGGGGGAAACTCAGTAATGGTTCCAGAAAAAGAAAACTGGATCAGGATGGAAAAAGACATTTTCATACAGTTGGGACAGCAGGTGAAAGTTGAAGTGGGGCTGAGTATTAAATTATAATGTAGACACCAGGATTTCCTCATTTAGGGGTTATGTGCTGGTTCCTTAGGCAAAACACACTGAGCATTTTGTGTGAAGTGGCAAATGGGAGTACTTTTTGCCATTATTGAAACTTTTCTGTACATTTTAAATTACTGGAAAGTAAATTACTTTTCTAGACAACCATGTCAGTATCATGCCAGAAAATCAGATAAGACAGACATCAAATTTTGTTATAGGGGCCAAGACTCACCCAGACCAAGTTCAACCAAAGTTGTGATACTTATTTCCCTTGTAGGAGTCCGCATGGTATTAAGAGGCACTGTGGGAAGAGTATATTAGTAGCTACCATGTCTTGGGTCCTGTGGATTACCTGGGGTGCAGTAGAAACTGAGATTTTAGTATTGCAATTTTTCACATTACTTCAAAAAATATGTTAAAAAATAAATTCAGTAAAGTTGCAAAATATGGAATCAATATACACAAATCAGTTTTGTTTCTATACACTAATAATGAACCACCAGCAAGAAAAATTAAGAAAACAATCCCATTTACAATTCCATCAAAAAGAACAAACTATTTAGCAATAAATTTAACCAAGGACATGAAAGACGTATACTCAGAAAACTATAAAGCATTGATAAAGAAACTGAAGACACAATAGAAAACAATATTCCATGCTCATGCATCAGAAAAATTACTATTATTAAAATGTTTATTCTACCCAAAGCCATCAACAAACAGTGCCAGGAAAACTAGACACCAGACTCCAAAGAACGACACTGGTCACCATCTACACTGCACGTAAAACTAACTAAAAGCGCACAGTATTCCACATTAAACCCTTTCTCTCCTGAGGCCCCTGAAGATGCACCCCACCCACCCAGCAGTCAGCTGCACAGGAAGATTCTCCACACTTGCTCATTTTTTCCTCTTGTGGAGTCTCCTCACCAGTGGTTCCTGAGAAAACCCAGCTGCTGTCAGTGTGGACAATGCCTCATGGTCCAGAAACCTAAGCCCTGACAGGAGACAAAGCTCCTGTCTGCTTGTCACAGAGCAAAGTCTGTGGGCAGGGTGCACCTGTGCCCCCAGGGTCAGACAGGTGGGTTCGGCGCCCCCTGTGGGACGTCAGAGAAGTGCCGGGAGCGCCGCACTCACAAACCCAGGGGCCTCATCCGGAAGGCAGTTCTGCTGTATATACTAAAGTTTGGAAATCCAAACTGAAATGGAGCCAAGTATCTCACTGTATCTTCTCAAAAGATGGTTAAGGAGCAATTCATTACAAACCATATGTAATGAAATGAATGTAAACACAAACTTTACAACTTAAACCAAAATTCACTCAAAATTGCCCATAGACAAATTTAAATTACCAAACTATAAAAATCCTAGGAAAAAAAAAGATAATCTACATGATTTTGGATCTGGTGACCTTATTCAGAAAACCGGAAGACAAACCACAAACTGCAAGAAACTATTTCCAAAACACATATCTGATAAAGGATTTGTACTCAAATTATGCCAACAACGCCATTAAAATTTGGTAAAGATTGAAACACACACCTGGCCCAAGAAGATAAACAGGCAGTAAATAAGCATACAAGAATATACTCAAGACGCTGGTGGAATGCATGCACAACCAACTTCGGAAGACAGTTTGGCAGTTTTTTCCAAATCTAAAAAGTCTCACCTTAGGATCCAAGAAGTGTACCTCTTGTATTTAGACAACTGCTTTGAAAAACTGTGTTCAAACCAAAACTAGCATCAAGTAATGCACAGCAGCTCTATTCATAATGGCTAAAAACTTAAAGATATCAATATGTCCTTCTGTAGATGAATTCATAAGCAAATTAGGGCACATACATGTCAAGGGGAGAAGAATACACCACCCCAAAATATGCCCATTTGACAAAAGGATTATTTTGCACTGATTAAGAAACAGCAGACTCAAGAGAATCTTTCAAAACCAAGTAGAAAATGCCCTATTAGGAGGTAAATTTATATTTATGAAGGATATCTCCATTTGTAAGGGTATGTCCCTCTCTGGACCAGGAATTGAATGATGACTAAGTATCAAGAAAAGCTTGTTGGGACTTCCCTGCTGGTCCAGTGGTTAACACTCCATGCTCCCAATGCAGGGGACCAGGGTTCAAGCCCTGGTCAGGGAACTAGATCCCGCAAGCTGCAATTAAGAGCCCACATGCCGCAACTAAAGATTCCACAGGCCGCAACTGAGACCCAGCGCAGCCAAATAAATAAATGTTTTTTTTTAAAAAAAAAAACCTTGTCAACGAAATAGGCCTGGATGTAAATCTGTGTAACAACCATACCCTTGTTTACTGTGCTTTGCCTAATAACCAACCTTAAATGGCTTCCTCCATTCCCTAATATCTTTCTTTTGTTCTCAGTGGAAGATAGCATTTAAGGTAACGGCTTGGGCCATTTCAGGGAGTGACTCAGTTTTCCTGGGTATCTTTCAAGTATACAGGAGGTATGCATGGTATATATTAAACTTCTGATTGTTTTCTCTAGTTTATCTCTTTTTCATTACGAGGGAGATCTCAATAAAGAACATAGAAGGGTAGAGGGAAAATTATTTTTCCTCTAATATACATGCAATGCAATAGTATTCAGAGATATAAAGGAATGGACCATCAACCCGTGCAAAAAAAAAAAAAAGATACATCTAACACTTACATTGCTAAGTGAAAGAATCCAGTTTGAAGTGCTACACACTGTATGGCCTCATTTATATGACATTCTAGAAAAGGCAAAACTGACATGGTAAACAGCGTATGGAATATGTGGTTGAAATAGTCCACATGATACTTTAGTGGTGAATACCTGTCACTATGCATTTGTCTACACCCACAGATTTTTACAACCCAACAAGTAAATTACAATCTATTCAAACTTAGCTACTTAGGATATGGGAGTGTCAAAGACTGGAATACAGAATGTAACAAAGAATCTAACTGATTCAGAAATGTATGAAAAAACTCACTGTTGGTAGTGGGACAAATGGGCTGACCTAAGTTAACTTTGGAAATATACAGAACCTGTAGGCCAAAGACAAAATGTACCATACATACACAGTGGACTCTATGTTCTTTCCATGAGGGGTAGTAGCTAATAATACTGAAACTACTATATCAGTAATTGAATGGAACAAGCACTGAATTTAATAAATGACAAATGGTGGAAGCCAGGTTTCCTACCACTGGAGTGGGATGTTACAGTCAAACAAAGGGAGAAGGTTACAATATCCATGTCATAACAGATCCGGTTGGAGATAGCAGTATAAACTATCTTTAGCCTACACATAGTTCCACATGGAAATCTTTATAATTATGTGTATATGCATAGGCTGGGATACATGCATATATTTCCACGCACTGTCAGCTGAGCATATTTAGCTCCCACATGTAAGTTTTTAATACCATTCTCTAATAAACGGAACAAGGGCTCTTTGAAGAAAGGGCTGATGCTAGGACTGAGACAGTAAATATATGAAGCAGGATAATCTTAAAATATCAGAAAGTAAAGAAGTACCAAAAATTTTAAAAACCCACAAAAGAAAAATTATGTAAAATGAAAACAGGAGCAAATGCAAAAATCTCTCAACAGCCAAAGCAAGAATTAACTAAGCAGTCTAATAATGTAGTGCTGGATTATAACCAAAAGTTTATAATAATTATTCACGTGTCCAAACTGGTAAAAATAAATTACATAGTTTTTGATGAATGGTGTTAAATAGAAATCTCCTATGCAGAAAGCTTCTAAACAATTTATATAGCCACTCAGCTGTCCATCAAGGGTGTGAAGCTAACTCCTCTCTCCTCAAGTGTGGGTTCTGCATTATGACTTCCTCCTAAATAAGACACACAGGATGGACATGGGAAAATATTAACTTCACTGTGGGAACACTTGACAAACACTACCTCAGCTAGGTGACCAAAGTTGAGAATATAAGTGAGAAGTTCCCTTGAGAGCCTGTCCTCTTGATATACAGTGAAGAGGAAGCACTTCACCTCTGTGATCTGCTTTTTCAAAGCCAAGTCTAACCACGACAAAAACACCAAGCAAATCCCAGTGCCTGGCAGTCTATAAAATACCTGACCAGTCCTCCTCCACACTGTCAAGGTCATGGAAACAAGGAGAGTCTGAGCAACTGTCAAAGCCCAGAAGAGACTAAACAGACATGATGACCCCATGGCCTTTGAGATCCTGGAACAAGGAAAGGTATAACAAAGGGAACATGAATAGGGACTTCGGTTAATAATAGAGTATCAATATTTGTTCATTATTTGTCATGATTCTGTGGAAAATTAGACAGGAAAAATTAAACGTCAAATAAGAGAAACCTACTGTAACAAACTGGAAATCCAGAAGAAACAGGTGATTTCTTTGTAAAAACTCATTACCAAAATGAACACTAAATTAAGGAAAATACAAAAAGACCAATTAATTACTGAGGAATCTCTTCCCCATACTGGTTATCCTATCACTGTTCCAGGGTTTCCCTCTCCCGGGACAGGGAAGGAACAGGGACAGAGCTGTTTGGCAGCTCCACTAATATCTGGTCCCACCCAGAATCTTCATCTCCCCCAGCCATGCCTACCCAGTGAGGACACCTGAGGAAGGATCAGGGATTATTGATTCAGATATATCAACTACAAATTTTTCTTTTCCCAGCGACTGGACACACTTACTGAAGTAAAATAAATTAGTATTTACTTACTGTCCTCCCAAGACTGCAAGAAGTTCTTTCACTTACTGACAAGTCAGGATCGTTGGTGGTGGTAAACTCAAGTCTCTTTCCTTGGGCATCAGGTCCTCACATCTCAGAGGCTGGCCCAAAACAGCCCATGTGCCCTCAGAAGACACACAGACCTCATTCCTGCCCCTGAGAGGTGGGAGCCCTTGAGTTATGCCATCTCCCTGGCCATATTAATTGCCCATCCCTGAAAAACAATACTGCTCATTTTCTAGTATCTTCTCTCTCATTTACTAAGTGAAGAAACCAAATGCTAGGGTGGTAAGGAAACTCTTGTGCAATGAAGTAATGGGAGGCTCAAGAATTATTCCATGCCATGGAACCCATAATTGGCAGGCTTTCCAGAGGCCACATGGATGCATATGGCTCTCCAAGACAATGCAGCCTCAGTGTGAACCTCCCATTGGGAGGTCCAGGTGCTCCCATATCTTTGATTCTTAATGAATATGAATGTCAAAAGTTTCTAACGACTGAAAAGACAAAGGATTGCAGGGCCATGGTCTCCTGTATGGTTGTTGTGTCAGGGACACACTCCAATGTTTAGAGGATTATTACTTCTCTTGGCAGCCTATGAGGCTGTGAGGGGGAGGACTTTTTCTCAACCACATGGATGTTGGTAGTTGAAACTTCTCAAAGGAATGTCTACACTGCCCAGGTAGCTGTTGAATTGCCCGTAACTATACATGAGGGCCTGACAATGCCCAGGCTGGACTGAGCTAGAGGACCACAGATGCCTGCCTGGATAGTCAGAGGTCAAGGGCTGTCCTGCCTGAGGCTTGATCATCTACTCATGCCCACTCAGATGGGACAAAGGATGCCTCCAGTGCCAAGAGGGCCCCACCAGCCCTTAAGAAGGCAGCAGCTGGGGGCTGGCAGGTCACTGCACCCAGTCCTGTATAAATCCACACATGTCCACTGAGTGCCCTCCTGTCTGGGCTGTGCTGGAATCTGAGGCTGCCCAGGCAGGGTAGGGCCAGCATCACCCTTCCCAGGTAGGAGGGCAGAAGGAAACCATGCATGACTTCTGACACCCTCTCCAATCCTTGACAGAGTTTGAGTTGGATAAGAAACAGTCCGAGACAAGAACAGACATTTCATTCTTCTTTCAGAGCCCAGGACTGAGGGAAGGGAGGCCAGAAAAACAGTTATTGACCTCAGCTCCCTGACTCTTGTTTGACCCTGGGCAAGTCCTATCCATTCTGGAGGCTTGAGAGAGAAAGAGAGGGGAGGGCAATGAGGGCCAATTGTGCTTAAACCTAACTCTAACCTTTACCCTAAGAACCCTAACCTCTAACCTTAACCCCCTAACAACCCTAGCCCCAGACCCCTAGACCCTCGCCCCTGACCCCTAAACTCTAATCCCCGGCCCTGACCCTTTAACCACAACCCTCTACCATGACTCTCCAACAATGACCCATAACCCTAAACCGTGACCCCTGAACCCTCACACTGACTCAATCCCAGGCCTAAAGCCCGGCCTAGTGGGTACCAAGGGATGACTGTATGAACTCTCAAAGAAACCAAGGAACTAAATCTTCCTGACCATGAATTTAGCAATGGTTTCTTAGATTTGACAGTAAAGCATAAGAAATGAAAGAAAAAAATAGATAACTTGGATTTCCTCAAGATTACAAACCTTTGTGCAACAAAAGAGGCTCTCCAGAAAGTAAAAAGACAGCCCACAGAATGGAAGATAATATTGGCACATTATATATCTGATAAGACTCTTTACCGAGAATATACCCAGGACTTTTACAACTCATCAACAAAAAGACAAACAATAAAATTTTTGAAACAGACAAATGACTTGCATGGACTGCTCTCCAGGCAAGACATACAAATGGTCAACAATGACATGAAAAGATGTCAAACATCAGTAGTCATGATGAAAATGCAAATTAAAGCCACAGTGTGATGCCCCTTCACACACACTAGAATAAAAATAAATTTTTAAATAAATTTTTAAATAAATTTTTAAATATATAAATAAAAATAACAAATGTTGGCAACAATGTAGAGAAATTAGAACCCTTAAAAGTTACTTGTGGAGATGTACAATGGTGTAGTCTATGTGTACAAAACTTTAGCATTTACTCAAAAATATAATTACCATGTGGTTCAACAACTCCACTCCTAATATATACCCAAAATATGGAAAACAGGTGTTCAAACAAAAACTTGTTCACCAATTATTCATAGCAGCACTGTTCACAATAGCCCAAGGTAGAAAAGATTTAAATGTCCATCAGCAGGTAAACAGATAAGCAAAATAAGGTAGATCCATAAGCTGCATTATTCTGTCATATAAAAGAATAAAGTAAAATTATACAGCCACTGTGGAATACTGTATGGTGGCTCCTCAAAAACATGGAAAATGTATGATCCCTTGATTCTGCTCCAGGGTGTACACCCAAAATATTAGAAAGCAAGGACTGGAACAGATATCTGTACCCCATATTCATAGCAACATTATTCACAATTTCCAGCCAAAAGGTGGAAGCAACACAACACATCCTTCAACAGATGAATGGATAAGTACAGTGTAGTATATACACAATGGAATATGATTCAACCTTTAAAACTAAGGTAATTCTCACACATGCTACAATGTGGATGAACCTTGAAGTCATTATGCTAAGTGAAACAAGCCAGACACAAAAAGGACAAACGGTCTATGATTCCACGAGTATGAGGTATCCAGATAAGTCAAATTCAAAGACAAAGTAGAATAAGGTTGCCAGGGGTTGAGGTGAGTTAGTGTTTAATGCCTACGGTTTCATATGGGGAAAATATCTGGAGATGGATGGTGAGGATATTTTTACAACAATGTGAATGTAGTTAATGCCATAGAACTGTATACTTAAAAATGGTTTAAATGGGGCTTCCCTCACGGCACAGTGGTTAAGAATCTGCCTGCCAATGCAGGGGACATGGGTTCAAGCGCTGGTCCTGGAAGATCCCGCATGCCGTGGAGCAGCTAAGCCCGTGTGCCACAACTACTGAGCCTGCGTTCTAGAGCCTGCGAGCCACAACTACTGAAGCCCGTGTGCCTAGAGCCCGTGCTCCACAACAAGAGAAGCCACCGCAACGAGAAGCCTGCACACAGCAATGAAGAGTAGCCCCCGCTCGCCGCAACTAGAGAAAGCCTGCACACAGCAACAAAGACACGACACAGCCAAAAAATAAAAAATAAAATAACATTTTTAAAAAAGCTTTAAAAAAGTGGTTTAAATGGTAAATGTTATGTATTTTTAATCACGATGGAAAAAATGAATGAAATAATCATCAATGTTACAATGTGGATAAACACTGCAAACATCCTAAGTGAAAGAAGCCACACAGAAAAACCACCCAGATCATGCTCATCTTGTACACTCTAAGTCCAGCAAGGTTTTTAAAGTGAGGAAAAGCCCCAGTGATGGTTCCAAGAAAAGAAAACTGGATTCGAATGGAAAATATATTTCCACAAAGCTGGGGCAGCTGGTGAAAGTTGAAGCAGGTCTGGGGATAGGATTATAATGTGGAAACCATAATTATTCCTCATTTTGGGGTTATGTGCTGGTTCCCTGGGAGAGTGGCCCTCCCACTCTCACAGGGTAAAACAAACTGGAGTATTTTGTGAATGTGGAAAACTTGATACTGCTATTTGAAGTTTTTTATACACTTGAAATTTACTAGAAAATAAAGTACTTATCAAAACAACCATGCCATACCACGCCAGAAATACAGACATCAAACTTTGTTATAGAGGCCAAGCTCTACCCAGATCCAGCTCACCCACAGTGGTGATGCCAATCACCCTTGTAGGAGTCCACATACTACAAGAGGCACCATTGGAAGATTACATTGGGAGCCACTATGTCTTGGGTGCTGTGGATGACCTAGATGTAGTTGAAACAGTGGGATTTCTGAATTCTAGTTTTCCATATTCAACCACCAAAAAACTGTTACAACTAAAAGATGAATTCAGTAAAGCTGCAGGATACAAAAAAAAAAAGAAAAATCAATGCACAAAAATCATTTGTGATTCTATACACTGATAATGAACCATCAGAAAAGGAATTTTTTTTAAAAATCCCACTTACAATTGCATCCAAAAAGATAACTAGGAGTAAATTTAACCAAGGACGTGAAGGACCTGCACACTGAAAACTGGAAGACACTGATAAAGGAAACTGAACAGACAAAAATAAATGGAAAGATACCCCGTGCTCATGGGTAAAAAGAATATTTTGAAAATATGCATTCTAAGGTGGGACTTTCCTGGCCGTCCAGGGGTTGGGACTCTGTGCTCCCACTGCAGGGGGCGCAGGTTCGATCCCTGGTTGGGGAACTAAGATCCCGCATCATGCATGCCACATGGTGTGGCCCAAAATTTTTTTCTTAATTTTAAAAAATATGCATTCTAGCCAAATTAATGTACACATTCAACACAATCCCTACCAAAAGTCCAACGACATTTTCCATAGAAACAGAGCAAACAATCTTAAGATGTGTGTGGAACCACAAAGGACCCAGAAGAGCCAAAGCCACCCTGAGGAAGGAGAACGGGCTGGAGGCATCTCGCTCCCTGACTTCACACTTCATTACGAAGCTACAGTCCCAAAAAAGTGTGGAATTGGCACAAAAACAGGCGCACAGACCAGAGGAACAGAGCAGAGAGCCCAGGAATCAACCTACAGGTATGTGATCAGTTAATTCACAAGAAAGGAGCCAAGAACATACACCAGGGAAAGGACAGTCCCCTCAAGAAATGGTGCTGGGAAAACCAGGCTCCACACGCCAAAGAACAACACTGCACTCTGTCTACACCACACACAAAAGCGGCCAAAAACCCAGTTTTCCACATCAAGCCCTTCCTCTCCTGGGTCCTCTGAAGACAGACACCCTCAGCGGTCAGCCATGCACAGGAACATTCTCCCCACATTTCCTCACCTTTTCCCTCAGTGGCGTCACCTCCCAGCAGGTCCTGAGGAGACCAGGCTCCTCTCAGCATGAACTGGACCCCACAGTGTCCCCAAGCTGAAGCCTCAGGGGATCCTGAGGAGACTCGGCCTCTGTTAGTGTGGACTCGACCCCAGCTTGTCCTGAAACCTGGCCGTCAGCGTGGACGCAACCCGCGTGTCCCAGAAGCCAAAGCCCCAGTGGGTCCTGAGGAGACAGGGCTCCTCTCAGCATGAACGTGAACAGCATGATCTGAACAGACATCCCGCCAAAAAAAGATATACAGATGGTAAACATCATACAGAAACAAGCTCAACATCATATACCATTAGGGAGTTACAAATTAAAATCATGAGATATCACAGCACACCTATTAGCACTGCTAAACTCCAAAAATATGAAAATACCAATTGCTAGAGGGTGAGGAACAAAAGGAGCTCTCCCTCATAGCTGGGGGGATGCATGTGCAGCCACTTTGTAAAACAATTTGGCAGTTTTTTCCAAAGCTAAACAAGTCTCACGTTGGGATCCAACAATCATGCTTCCAGTATTCAGGCAACTGCTTTGAAAATCTATGTCCAAATGCAAACAAGGATGCAATTATGCACAGCAGCACTTTCATAATGGCTAAAAACTTGAAGAAATCAGGATATCCTTCAAAAGATGAATGTATAAGCAAATTGGGGTAGATCCATGTCAAGGTGAGTAGAATATGCCACCCCAAAATATGTCTCTCTGGCATAAGGATTATTGGTCTGCTTTAAAAAAAAGGGGGGCTTCCCTGGTGGCTCAGTGGTTAAGAGTCTGCCTGCCAATGCAGGGGACACGGGTTCGAGCCCTGGTCCGGGAAGATCCCACACGCCGCAGAGCAACAAAGCCCATGCTCCACAACTACTGAGCCTGCGCTCTAGAGCCCACGAGCCACAACTACTGACCCCGTGTGCCACAACTACTGAAGCCTGCACACCTAGAGCCTGTGCTCCGCGACAACAAAAGCCACAATGAGAAACCCACGCACTGCAAAGAAAAGTAGCCCCTGCTCGCCACAACCAGAGAAAAGCCTGCACGCAGCAATGAAGACCCAATGCAGCCAAAAATAAAATAATATATTCAATAAAAAATCTCAGAAAACTGAGATTGCTGTTTTATGAAAGACATTTACAATACAGAAGTCGCCATTTATAAGGGTATGTCCCTCTTTGCACCAAAAATAGAAGGATAATTAAATCTTAAGTAACTCTTTTCAATGGAGAAGTCCTGACTTAAATGTGCAAACAATCATACCCTTGTTTACTGTGCTTTGCATGATAACCTGCCATAAGTGGTCTTCCTCCCTTCCCCAGCATATTTCTTCTGTTTTTAGCTGAAGAGCTATTTAAGGGGATGGTTTTGGTCATTTCAGGGAGTGACTCAGTTTTCCTTGCTATCCCCCCTGTATTCAGAAGGTAGACATGTAATTAAACTTCTGCTTTTCTCCTGGTAATCTGTCTTTTATTACAGGGGCAGGGTGGCCTCAACCAAGAACCTGAAAAAGTAGAGGGAAAATTGTTTTTCCGCCCATACACATGCAGTGGAATACTACTCAGCAGAAAGGAATGCACCATCAGCCTATGGAAAGACATGGATAAATCCTCAGCATATACTGCTAAGTGAAAGCATCCAGGCTGAGGAGGCTGCACACAGTATGACCCCATTGGTGACATTCTGGGAAAGGCAAAGCTACATAGATGATAAGCAGATCATGGGGTGGGGGGTTTGAAGTATTCCATGTGACATTCTAGGATGGATACCTGTCACTATGCATTTGTCTAAGCCCACAGATGTGTATAGCCCAAGGGGCCAATCATAATCTATTCAAATTTAGTTATTTAGAATGTAGGCATGTGTCAGGATGGAATACATAATGTGACAGAGTCTAACTGTGTTAGAAATATATGGAAACAACTCACTGTAGGGGATGGGATAAAAGGTGCTGACCTAAGTTACCTTTGGAAATGAATGGAATCTGTAGACTAAAGGCAAAATGGACCGTATATAAAGAGTGGGCTTTATTTTACGAAGTTCTTTCCAGGGTGTAGTAGCTAACAACTCTGAAACCTCTGCACATGTAACCTGGAAAGGAGCAATGCATACATAAATGGCAGATGGTGGGAGCCAGGCTCCTCATTGTGGGAACGGGAAGTTACAGATAAGCAAGGGGAGAGCCTCTGCCCTCATAAACCTGGATCTGGGCTTCCTGGGAGGACGCTGACTGGCCGGGGGAAACACACAGATCTTCACGCTGGGAAGACCCTGCAGACACAGGAACTTCACACCCCATCTTTCCACCCATACCTGCTGGAAACACTCAGCCCTCCATCATCAGTCAATTGCAGCGTTTAAGACATTCTCACCCCCAGGCAGATAAAGGAACATGAGGGTCTTGCTTACCCCTAAGCTGTCCCAGAATCCAGGCCCTGGGGGTGGAGCCAGGATGGGGGTGCCTGGGCTCCTGACCAGCAGGTGAGAGGAAGGAGGAAGACCAGTTCCGAGGACAGAGGTTCCCTCAAGTCTGTGAGCCCAGGAGCCCCGATGGGATTCATTCCCAGTGCGGACATGGGCAGGGCCTGCAGTGGTTCTGTGTTCCCCCTGGGCCCCTTTGATGAAGCCATGGCAACACTGGGCCCAGACGTCTCCTGGCGGTGTCTCAAACTCTGACACAGCGGTTTTACAAAGGAACAAGAGAATGGAGCTGAGCCCCTGACGGCCACTCCTTTCTGGCTCTGAGTTGCTTCCAACAGGACCGCAATCACCTGCACATAGTCTGCTGTGACCTACCTGCCCCCATTGGCCTTTCCTCTCCCTCCCTGCGATGAGTCCCGTGACATTTCCAGCCTGGACCCCTCTCCCAGGCCAGACGCCTCTGTCCAGTCACTGCACCCCCATCTCACCTTGGGGGCTAACAGGGCACTCAGGGGACCAGGATCCTGCAGGTCTCCACACCCAGGAGCAGCCCCACCTTCCCAGGTTGCTGAGCCCAGGCACCGGGTGTAACCGAGCAGGACCCTACGGGGCCTTCCCAGGACAGACCCCTCCCCCACATCCTCTGCTGGAGCTCCTCTCTGAAGTACCTGGATAACAGCATCTGATGCACGCTTCCTGAGTTGTTTTACAGATGCTGAAACCACCACCAAACGGAAGAAATTAACTACCTGATGATCATGAACAGGTAGCCCCGGAACTTCTGGTGCCTAAGAATTTAGAGTGTTAACTGCCTGTTACCTCACCATCAACCAGAGAATTGTGCACCAGCTGATCACATACCCTGCGACCCCCCTCCATCACTTGGCCTTTAAAATTCCTTTGCTGAAATCCTTCAGGGAGTTTGGGGTTTTAGAGCACAGGCCGCCTGGCCTCCTTGTATTGGCACTTTTACAATTAAAGCTGCACTTCCCTTCACCACACCCGGTGTCAGTAGACTGGCTTTACTGCACTCGGGCAAGCGGACCCAAGTTTCGTTTGGTAACACTGGGGTCTCCCAGGCTCCCACTCTCCTTGTGCCCCACTGACTGTCATCTGCTCCTCCAGAGTCTTGTTGCAGCAAAAATAGAAATGAAGTTTTCCCTCCCCTGAGAACAAGGAAAACAAAGGGAACAGCGAATAGGCTAGAGAAGAAACATAATCTGGCCTGAAAGAATTAATCACTCCTTGTTTTACTTTGTCACTAATTTGTAGTAACTAGATGTGTACTTTACAAAGCTAACCTCACTCCCTGACGCTATGTCATTTACATTCGGCACCCATCACCCCTAACTCTGTGTGAGTTACATCCCCTGCCTCTCACTCCCTAACCTTATTATGTCCAGCACTTACATTCTATACGCCCTTCATAACAAGTCACCCCCTATAGTTTTTGCATTTCAGAAACAAGGTCACTGGTCGATAAACCAGAGGCAAACGGACGCAATTACCAGACTGCCGGGCCCCAATTACCGGGCAGCCTGATGCCAGCTATGACTGTTTTGAAATAATGCAAAGGAAAGGAGGAATGCAAGACCTTCACTACTTTGATCCTCATCCTATACCCCAGACTGCGAGAGCGCCACGTATAAAATCTTCCCTGATTCTCAAGGAGGGGTGCCCAGTTCTTGAGGCGCTAGCTGGCTGTGTCTTCCCTGTTGTCTGGCAGAAGAATAAAGCCATCTCTCTCTTCCTCCAAAATCCCTGTCTCCGTATTTCTGTTTGGCCTCGGTGCACAGGGAAGCCGAGATTTCGACAACAGTCTGTGGCCAGTTCCCACACTAATTCACCTCTACACCCACAGCCCTGGCCCAAGCCCGATCTTGTGCCTGGTTCCTCCATCAGGCCCTGGTAAAACTCCCTGCCCACACGGTGCACCTCACATCCCACCCCAACGTGGTCTTTCTGAAGCATAAACGAGACTGTGACTCTCTCCCACCTGTAATCCCCCAAATGTTTCCCCACTTCCACTAGGGTATCTGCTGGGAGAGACATCTGCCAAGGCCCTGAGAGTCCCTGGCATCCCCACGAGGCTGCTGGCTCCTGGGTTCCCTGACAGTGAGCACCTCAGCTGGCCAGGCGACATGGCAGGAAACCCCAGAACTGCTCACCTCAGGAGGGGACTGGCACGGCCACTGCCTGATCAGAGAGAGCAGAGAAGGGCTCCCCAGCTGGGACACAGACTCTGCACGAGTGGCCTCTCCCTGAGCCACTACATCACCTCGTGTGACTTGAGGGAAGGAAGGACCGAGGCACACTTGGCTCCTAAGGAGGATGGGATAGGCTCAGCCATGTCCCCACAAATTCACATGCTGAATCCCTAACACCCAGGACCTCAGGATGTGGCTGTATTTGGAGATGGGATTTTTAAAGAGGTGATCAAGGTAAAAATGAGGTCACTAGGGTGGATCCTAATCCAATAGGATTAGTGTCCTACAAGGAGAGATTAGGACACAGAGAGGCACAGGGGGAGATCATGACGACCTGGGGAGAAGATGGTTGTCTAAGCACCAAGTAGAGAGGCCTCAGGAGAAGCCAGTCTGCACACACCTTGATCTCAGACAGCATCCAGGACTGGGAGATAGGCCTGTTATTCAAGCTGCCCAGTCTGTGGTATTTGTTATGGAGGTCCTGAGCAGACTCACATGCAGGGTAACTCAGGGCTCAGACTGGACAGAGCCCACTCTCCATCCCCCTGTACGTGAGTTACAGGATCCTCAGGATCTGAGGAGGGGGACCCTGAGGAGAGACACAAGATAGAAGATGCTAGGCATTAACATGACTGCATTCATGTTAAACGTGCCTGAAGTCCATTCACACGAGATGGTTTTGTCCTGTATGTACATCGGCACCTTCGGTCTGAACTGCAGATCTTTAGCTTCACCACCTCCACTGAGAGCATTAGCTTCACCTGCTGTGGACCGTCTCCTATAGGATTTCCAGAACCACAAAGCATCGAAGCTTCACAGGATCCAGAGTCTGTGCGCTAGCGTCTGGGCGACCCTCACAGCAGGGCCGCGCAGCTGCCCATCAGAACCCATTTCCCTTTTTCCTGTTCACAGCTACCCTGCACCTCCCAGCTTTCCCACCCCTTACAGCTAGGGCGTAGTGTCTCGTGTTACCAAGGGGAAGGGGTGGAGGTGGTGAGGGCCTTGGCCAGCCTGCATCCTTGGACGGAGGGCATGATGCCCACCTGGTCACCCCACCCTGCTGGTTGGAGCCCTCACCTGGAAGCAGGGAGGAGAAACAAGGGGGACAGAGCCTGGGACCTGACACCCACCTGCCCTGGACTCTCACAAGAAGGGGACAGAGACAGCTTGAGCTTCAGCCCAGTTTTGGGAGACACTTTGTTCCAGCAACAAACTTCTGCCTTAAAAGCCAAGGTGCTTTACAAACCCCTCCCCAGCTGTCACAGAAAGTCAGGCTTAATCTCATCACACTTTTCTCAAACCCCAGCTCATGGTGAGACCACCTCTCAGGTGATGGTGCTTCAGAGCAGCCCCTTTAAAAGATCCCTGGAGTTCAGCTCTCCCAGCCCTGCCGTCAGTTTAAGGGAGAAGTTTCCTTGACAACCTTGACAAACCTGCTCAGTTTCCTTGACAACCAAGCTTCACAATCTCCCAAACTCTTCTCCTTCAAACATCCCTATTCTAGGCTTGATGAGCCTAAAGTGACAGTGCTGTCATCATGTGCCAGAGAGTGACTCCTCCAAGCCCGTAGTTCCTGGTTACATGATGCTATTGATGATGAAATCCCAGAAGAGCCAGCTTTGCAAGGTAACCACTTCTGGACTCGGCACTGGGTCCCTTTCCACGGACAGAGTGGAGTGGCTGTTTCCACGGGGCCCGTGGTGGAAGAGCTCACCTAATGCTGCCAGGACTTCATCCCTTCCAGGTGATTCCAGGGTCCTCATTCTCCCCAGACCCCCACCCACATGGCTGCTGTCTGTGCCAGTCTATACGGGACCTTGGCAATCTCCTAAAATGAGGGTTATTTTATACACAGGTAATGGGTTGAATGCTGACCCCAAAAGATGTGCCCCCCCAGAACACGTGAACAGGACCATATCTGGGAAAAGGGTCTTTGTATATGTAGTTAAGGATCTCAGGGTGAGGTCATCTTGGGTTAGGGTGGCCCTCAATCCAACTGAGAGAGTCCTTATGAGAAACAAAAGAAGAGAAACACAGACTTAGAGAAGCCACGTGAAGACAGAGGCAGAGACGGGAGGGATGCAGCCACAGGCCTGGGGACGCCTGGAGCCCCCAGAAGCTGGAAAAGGCAGGAAGAACCCTATCCTGGAGCCTTTGGAGAGACTTCCGTCCTCCAACACCTTGATCTCAGATGTCTGGTCTCCAGGACTGGGGGAGGATGAATTCCTGTTGTTTTAAACCACCCATCTTGTGGTCATTTGTTACAGAAGCCACAGAACGGTCACACAGACCCTGCTCTGTAGGATCCTGGAAGTGTGGGTCTCATTAAAGGCCAACAGAGGCTGGATTGTAGAGCCCTTAGAGTCAGCATTGGGCCCCAGAAATCCTAAAGCAATGGCTGGACACCAGAACGTTGAGGAGTCAGTCAGAAGCCCAACCCTAAGGGTGCCGGCTGCACACGGTCTCCCCAGGTTTTTACGCCTGTACATGCATAAAATAAGTATTTCCATCCTGATTCAGGACCTCTGTTATCACCGTTCACGTTGCTAATTAAGAACCCACTAGTCACACAGATGAAAACCCTATCAGGACACTTGCTCCAGTGGTAAACAATTCTGAAGTTGGTCACAGGTGGGGAATCGTCTCCCATGCAGCCAGCAGCCCCCACACAAGGAGCGTCCTCATTGCAAAGCTGGGGGACCGTGAGGAGGCGTCTCTGAGTAAACGTGAGCTGAGCCCCAGGCCAACTGCTGCTGAACTTTTCCCACCCTTCCCAGGTAAAACACCTGAATGTATGCAAGGACTTCAAAGCCTAGAGGAAGGGGCTTGGAGTCACACCAGCGACAACACGCAGGCCGACTTGGTGCCTGCAGGCCAGCCAGGATGGTCCTGGCCCCGGGCACTCTTCTGGAAGCTTTCCATTTCCCTGCCTGAGGTACCCCTCCTGTCCCAGCCCCCACTGCTTTTTTCCTTCCTCACCTCTGCCCGGGTAGAAATTCCAGCAGCAGGTATGGGTGACACAACCTCTTCTTTAGCAGGTGGCAGCCCGGCAACTCCTGCAGAAAGTCCAGCAGAGCCCCACTCACACCAGGCCACCCATAGAGCCGTGGGCCCTACTCCCTCCCACCAGCCCAGCCCCGAGACTGCTGACGGGGCAGAGAATATGGCGTCAGGCACAGCTGCAGGGGCTTTTGCTGCCTGGAGGGGTATTTATATTGACCTCAACCCAGGCACACCTGTGGAGGGCTGGCCGGCCGAGTCAGGCTGCCCAGGTCAGCCAATCCTCGCCCCTCAGGGGCTCAGAGTTGCAGAAAATGGGCCTTGCTGCACCGGCCAGGTCCAAGGAACAGGTGTAGGGTCCTGAGAGTCAGGATAGACAAGAGGCGGCAGCCCTGGCTTGTTTTCTAATCATTTTATCTGGTCCATGAGTGGGAGACAACTTCAAGAAGACCCTCTCCTAATGAGAGGAACCCAGGAGTCAGGGAGAGGAGGGGTGGTGGGTGGAGACAGAAGCCTGGTGCCCCGGCTGCAGTGGAAACCCCTGGAAGACCAGGCGGAGAGAGGCCACACAGAGTGAAGCCCAGGGTCACAGACCTGTCGGAGCTGCTGTTTGTTAGTTCAAGCCCTGCTCTGAGGTGCTCTGTGTCAGCTCTGAGCAACAGGTGAGCTGGGGGTGCTCTGCAATGAGGGCTATGTGCACGGTTCCTGTGTGCCCAGCCCTGCCGGGGTACCTGCCCAGGGGAGCTCCATATCCAGGGAGGGGCCTGCCCACGAGAACCCTGTGGGCTGCTGGGTACCTGCTCAGGTGAGCTCCATATCCTGGGAGGGGCCTGACCATGAGAGCCCCATGGGCTGCTGGGTACCTGCTCAGGTGAGCTCCATATCCTGGGAGGGGCCTGACCACGAGAGCCCCGGGTGCTGGAAGGGGGGCGTGTGTATGAGCGTCCTCTCTGTGCAGCCGGCACAGAGTTGCTTAGCAACTTCCCTGTGGGCGGTGCTGGGATGAAATGAGAACCAGGAGATGCTGCGGGCCCTATGAACCCCTGTCCATCCAGAGTGATGAGGTCAGTAGGTGGGTGCTGGCCACTGTGCTGCGTGAGGGAGGCCCCACGGGTACCTCTTGTGTCTTCCTCCTGACACCAGGGAGGTCTCCCCAGGACAGAGCAGACAGCCTGCTTGGGGCAGGTGGGAGCTCCTGGTGACACTGCAGGGGACATGAGAGGGACGGACCAGGCAGGGGGAGGTGGGAGCCCAGGCAGAGCCATGGGGCTCGGGGCCGAGGGGGTTCTTCTGGGTCTGAGCTGGGAGTGGACGTGCAGGTGGTGAGTGTGATCCAAGAAAGCTGCCCTGGTGATGTGCGGCTGAACCTGCGTCAGAGTGACAAGCCTTCCGGATGATCCCAGAACACGATAGTGAGACGGATCCTGTTAGAAGAAGGTAAGTGAATCCCCCCAAGAGGAGGCTCTGTGAGCTGGTCCTGGGGGTGTGGGTGAAGGGAACAGGTGTGGAAGCTGCGGGGAGTGGGCAGTCCCCCTGGGCAGGTGGCGGGTGCAGACCCCACTCCGTGGTCCCACACCTGTGCTTCTGGCTGGATTACTTGGCTTCTCAGAGCCTCAGCTTCCCAGTCACTATCGGGTGATGGTAGCATGGATTGACTAGTAATTTCCTCAGAACAGGGTAGAAAGGGAAATGGAAAATGGACATTCCACAGAACACCGTCAGTATGGGAATCGCAGGCCCTGTTTCCCGCAGGTCTGTCTTCAAGATCAGGAGAGCAAATCCGAGCAGACTTGCAGCAGAGCCTGGGGATGGGCTCCGTTTGGTGGGTCCCCCAGTTTCCTGAATCTCGGAAGGGGCAGCTCCAGTGGACAGTGGCAGGTTCATCCCACACCTGGAAGCATCCAGACCTCAAGGCCCAGCAGCCCCCGAACCCTG
Source organism: Eubalaena glacialis (assembly GCF_028564815.1). Lineage (NCBI taxonomy): Eukaryota > Metazoa > Chordata > Mammalia > Artiodactyla > Balaenidae > Eubalaena > Eubalaena glacialis. The sequence continues at coordinate 5,935 of NW_026871229.1, read as the reverse complement.
TGTCTGGGCCCCTGGGAGGCAGACAGGACAGGCCGGCCTCCTCCTCAGCCCTCTTCCTGCCCAGAACAGGTGAGGTCCAGGCCGTCATTAGGAAGAAGCAGGGATGGGGGTGTCCCATGTGGGAAGAGGACACGGAGCAGCTTGTGTATGTGGACGTCCACACCAGGAATGTGGGGCAGTGGGATGTGGGCACTGGGAGGGGCAGACGGTGGGCCTGAGGAAGCAGGGCGGGGCCGGGAGTCCTGAGGAGGGGGTGTGCGAGCTTTGCCTGTGCAGGGCCTCATACTCCACGGGGCTGCCTTCCCCTGGTCACTGGGGAGGAGGAGCCAAGCAGCGTTGGTGGGGTGACCACACGCGTCCCCAGGCCCTGCCAGCATCGGACCTTCAGGCTCGGGGTTGGGGATCCTGAGGAGCGCAGGTCCAGCCGTGCCCACCAGGGAGGCATGGAGGGGTCGGGCAGGAAGCACTGGTGTGGTCATCCCCTGTGTGGAAGCTCCCGAGCCAGTGTCCAGTGGGAGCTCTCACCTCGCACGTGGGTTTCACGTCCACAGCTCAGATCACCTTCTAGCCGCTTGGTTTGTTTTCCAGACACAAAGTCCTAATATCTCCTATGTCCCCTGCCTGTGAAAAGGCGCGTCTGATCTGGTACCAGATGCTGCCCCTGGTCCCTCCTGACTGGATGCCCAGCAGCCAGTGTCACCGCGTCATGAATGTCAGGGGGTGTCAGGCGTGGGGGGACGAGAGCACACGGTCCAGGCCCACGAGGGGCCGTGCCGTCCACGGAGCCAGTGCTGTGGCTGTACGTGTGCCATGCCCCCACCCCACAGGCAGAGACCACCGTCCCCTTACAGACTGTTACCAAGTGAAGTCACATGGACCCTGCTCGGGCCCTCGCCTGGCGAAGTGCTCTGCCTCAGCAGGGAAGGTTTCCTTTTTCCATGTGGGTTCAAGTAGGCAAATAACAAAACCAAAGCTGAGACCACCACAGCACAGGCTCTGTTCAGTGGCCAAAGAATGGAGAAATGGGAACGAAGTTCACAGACCAACTTCTCGCCCTCCTGGAGAGAGTGGTTTAATTTTAAAGGGTAAAGACAAAGGGAGGAGGAATGAGGCTAATGATGGGGATGAAGAGGCCTTCCGGGGAAGGGGCAGGGATTTTCCCAAGCGAGTGGGGTACCACCTCCTTTCACCCGTCTTTGGTCCTTCAAGTCCAGTCATGGCCACTGATAGGTGTGTCACTTAATATGCTGATATAGTAAATTCAACATGTGATGAGACTCAGGGTCTGTTGGAGGTCACATTCGTTGCCATCTTGGTCCCAGCTGGTTTCATCTGTTTGTTTGTAGCTTCCTTTCTTATCTCTGGACCCCTTAACTTAAATACTTAGGTGAACTCCTGCCGAAGTTGGGGGGTGGAGGACAGCCCTGTGAAAGGTGGGTCCACGGGTTCTGAGCAGGACCTGGAGCAGCTCTGACAACAAGAGGAGGAGGCTGAGACGGGCGGTCAGTCTGACGCCCGCACTGGGGCCTGTGGTCGGCATGCGGAGGTGGTCAGCTGGGGCACGTGTCAGGGAAGGTTCTCGGTGTTTACACAGAAGATGTGAACGTAGGCCCAGATGCAGAGCTGCCTGCAGACGCTGCTACGGAACCCCCTGATTCTTTCCTGAGAAAACTGGTGGGGGGGCATTCAGGCAACAGGGCAAACAGGTTGCTCTGGACGTTCTTGTGGGGAAGTGGGGACTTAGCAATAGGGGCTCAGCCCGCATAACCCCAGAAGCCCTCCCAGGACAGCCCCAGAACCGCTTCTGGAATGGCAAGGAGAAGTGGGTCTTCCACCTACTAGACGTGGAGGAAAGAGCTGGGGTTTGCAGGGCCGCCCTCACCTTCAGGGACTGGTTGGGAGGCTCACAGGACCCAGCACATGCTTGTGGCTTGTGTGCTCACAGCTGAGATGGGGCACAGCACGCAGTAGGGATGCACGGGAGGGAGGGCCCCTGCTCCGGTCACCTCATGACCCTTCATGCCCACTCCTTCCCTTGAGGGTCTCTAGGATGTCTCTTCCCCCAGCGACGAAGGGCAGAACCATGACAGTTACCCCCACCCCCGTCCCCCCAGGGAGGCTCATTAGAGACTTGGCACCCGGCTGGGGGCTGGTCACGTGGTGTTGTCTGCCCTCACCCTCCAAAATGCCAGTGCCCAGAAGGGGAGCCGGGGCTCAGCATGAACCACATGGTTTGTGCAAACAGCACAGGCGCAGGGAGCTGCCCCTAAAGGGAGGAGGGAGGGTTTAGATCAGGGAAGGGAGCTGCTCACCAGCTGCATTAGCTTCCCGGGGCAGCTGTAATAAACGACCACAAACGGAGGCTCAGAGCAACAGAAACCTGTCCTCTCTCAGTCCTGGAGACCAGACGTCTGAGGTCAAGGTGTCCCAGGGCCGCTCTCCCTCCAGAGGCTCCAGGGGAGGGTCCTGCCTGCCTCTTCCAGCTTCTGGAGGCTCCAGGCATCCCTGGGCTTGTGGCCGCATTCCTCCCGTCTCTACCTCCGTCTTCACATGGTGTCTCCTGTGTGTCTGTGTCTCTCCGCTTGTCTCTTAGAAGGACACTGGCACTGATTTAGGGCCACCCTGATCCAGGATGACCTCATCTTCAGATCCGTAACTAATTATACCTGAAAAGACCCTACTTCCAAATAAGGTTCCATTCTCAGATTCTGGGGGGCATGACGTGGACATAACTTCTGGGGGACCCCCATTCAACCCACTATAGCACCCAGTTCCCAGATGCCAGCCGATCTTCCTCAGGACAGCATCAGGCTGGTGATGTTCTGTCTTTCTGCACGGAGTTGCCTCTTGTTTCTGGTGGTAACAGTGAGGTTGGGTGGGGAGCGCTTCTGGCTGACCTCCCGGTCATTCCAGGGACCACGCTGATGTGTCCTTCACGGGAGAGTGCGAGCACGGCCAGGGCTCCCTGTGAACACTCCACACTGACCGCTCAGTGATCAGACACCTGCATGGGCTGGACCGGTCCCTGGACCTCTGCACCTTCTAGCACATCCACAGCCTGGTGGACTCTGTGCGGGCCTATGACCAGGAGGTGGGGACCGGCAGGATGGGTGGGAGCCCTCCTGCCTGCCACGTGGCCTCCAGCCCACCACAGACCCTCCAGTCCTGCCATGGACACCCCCATCGCATTAACCCCCAAGAGGGCTTCTGGGAGGGGTGAGAATTCGACCATGAAGAAGACAGGGCAGGCCCTAACTGCAACAGGTGAAGGCAAGAACTGGGGGTGCTTGGCTATTTGTCCCCCAAAGACCCAGGATGTGGGCTCTGACTTGATGGGTCCACCTCCACCTGGGCTCACCTGGGGGGTCGCTGCAGGAAGAACATGTCCTTGGGTGATTTTCCAACTCTCCCCACATCAGCCTCACTCCCTGGGCCCCCCTGACCCCATTAATAGACTTTAAATAGTGTCTCTCATCCATCAGGCCTACGTGGGAGATTTTAATATTGTGTGGGAGTCCAGTGACCAGGGCCCATGTGTCCTGTGTGTCTCGGGAGGGGAGGGAGTCTCACTCTCACATTCCTTCCCCAGTGCACCTGGGGTCGGGGACAGGAGACCCAGGCTTTGTTCTGGCAGAAGCTCCCTTTCTGTGAACAAGTCTTCCCCCAATCCCATTATCCTCACTGGAGGCTCAGGAGGCCACAGCATCGGGGCACCTCCAGCACCAGGACTCCACCCTAGGGAATTTCTCAAGAGCAAGGACCAGGCCTGGAGGCGGAGGGGAGGAGGGAGCCAGCCTCTTCAGGATCCCCGGGGCTAGGATGCCTCCTACCCAGGAGGGCCTTGGACTCAGTTTAACTTCCATCCGGGGTCTCCTACCCTCCCCTGGTAGAGGGGCCCTTCAGATTCCAGGGCCCCAAGATCCTCCCCACCGACTTCTGACCCCACCTGCAGAGTCGGGGACCCAGAGACCCCCTCCCCGGCTTCTTTTTTCTTGGAGGCTCCCAGAATTCCCTGAAGATGTTATACTCAGGGTTCATTATGCTGAAGGATGCAAGTTAAAATCAGCAAGGATGGGGGGATGAGCAAGGTCCACCTTCCTCGGCTGTGGCAGCCCAGGGAAGCCCACCTGAGTCCTGAAGTGCAGGGTTTATTGGGGTCTGTCACGTCAATGTGGGGACCACCATGTGCCTGACCTTGGCCTCCAGCCTCTGGGGGCAACTCAGGAAGCCCCACCGTGTATCACGCCGTCAGCACAGACCAGCCTGGAGCGAGGCCCATGGAGCATGGACACTCCCAAAAGACTCAAGGTGACCTCCTAGAGCCAGGAGCAGAGGCCCGGCCTCTCTGTGGGCTGGTGAACCCACACCACACAGGCCCTGGTGCAGTGCCCGTTCCGTGTGGTCAGCATGGGTGCACGCGGGTCAGCCAGTGTCTGTGTGTCTCAGCCTGTGACCGCTGACCACACTGTCCTGCTCTGCTTCCAAGAACGAGGCCAATGGAGGGACAACGTGTGTGGGAACAAAGCCGGGTCATGGTCAGGCTGGGTGAGAAAGGGTCCAAGGAGTGAGAACCCGGCTGCCCTTGCCTGGTGAGCTGAGAGCTGACGTTCGCCCTGTGGTCAGTCCATCTCCCCACATCCCGAGGTAGAGCTGCCTTTCCTGCACCCTGGGGCAGGGTCATGCCTGTGTATACAGCAGGACGCACAGCAGTGCACGCAGCAAGCCCGATGCCTGCCCTTGCCATGTAGTCAGGGGCTTGGTGAGGGTGGAACATCACGACAGAATGTGGGCCGACCCCGGGGAGGATGTAGGGCTGAAGTGTTTGGGAGCCTCTGGAGGGAACCCTCACCTGTCTGCACAGGTGGATTGAGGACACAGACCAAGGGTGGGCAGGTGGGCAGCCCAGTCCTGGGTCATCCCTGAGGCTGGAGGAGGGGTGTGGAGTGGGGGGTGATGGCGGTGGGGAGGAGGGGCTGATCGCCGGACAGTGTGGAGACAGATCATTCGAGGCAGCAGGGAAGGTGGAAGACTGTGCCCAATGGCAGGATGGAGAGACCAGCAGGCTGCGCTGCAGGCACGGGTAGCAGGGCTGCTCCCTGCAGGGCAGCGCCAGAGCCCCACACCGCTGAAAACCATGGGGTGTCCGGACAGAACCCCAAAGGATGGGGGGCCATATGGGCGGGAAGAGTTTGGAAAAGTCACCTTATCTCCACATGTCCTGGGGGAGGGTTCCCTGCTCCAGCCTCTTTCCTTAGAGTCTCCCCACCTGGGGAAGTCAGCACACCCAACAGCTGGTCATGCAAGGCTTGGAATTCGTCGGGAGGATGAAAGGGAAAAGGGGGGAAGGAATGAGAAATAAGCTCTATGTATTTGGACAGCACATGACACTCTAATTTCCAATCAGGAAGAGGAATTTCCTAAAGGCTCAGGCTGCCCCTGTAACCAGAATGGGGCTTGAAGCAATCCTGCCACTTTGTGGACGGTTTCAGAAACAAGTTGAAGACACTTGCTCAGGGGCACTGCAATCCACAACGCCTGCAAAGTTGTAAGTGACAACTATTGTAGAAAAATGTCTTGGGGTAAGTAACTGAAAAGAACTTGAAAACAAGGCAGAATTGCAGGAACCGGATTGCAAGAGGTAGATTGGACTTGCCGTTAAAGCACATGAAAGCTGCTCAATATTGCTTATGATTCAGTTGGCCAAAAAGGGTGTACAGGTTGAAACCCATACGACCTTTGTGGCCAAGCAAACATGCGGGAAACACAAATCAACACGACAAAGATGTAGCACTTTGCCCCAGTCAGAATGGCCAACCTCACAAAGTGTAAAAACAACAAATGGAGGAGAGGATGTGGAGAAAATGGAACCCTGCTACGCTGTTGGTGGGAATGTCAATTGCTAACAGCCACGCTGGAGAAGGGTATGATGTTTCCT